>NC_057798.1:155727390-155728659 GCF_018294505.1 Triticum aestivum | reverse complement strand
ACCATCATGATCATGACATTCCTCCTCCATTGTTCGATCACAGTAGCCTGCTTCCTCTCCTCACAGACAATCGAGGTCGTTGAGAAACGACAAGACATCACCTCCGTCGCAGATTATGTCCCCCAAATATCTCTTCTTGTTCGAAGTCTCTTTGTTGATCCATAGTTTCTGCAAATATTACAACATGGAAATTAGTATACAAACATGAGAGATGGATATATGAATAGTGGCAAACATAGACCTAGCTAGCTAATCACAACACTTCTAGGGTTTGGGGTGGCCTAGACAACACTCTTTTAACTTGGTAAATTTGGGTGGCCTCGATGCTTCTAGGGTTTGGAGTGGCCTCGGCAACGCTTCTAGGGTTTGGCCTGGACCGCCTCTCTCATGAATGTCTGACATCCGGACCACCTCTCTCATGAATGTCAAACAAGGGATTTAACAAGATGGCGCCATTGTGGATGTGTAGAAAAAATGGTCCCTATTTTTAGTGATCTCATCTACCCTTCTATATGTCACGTTGTCTAGTGTCAAAGGATTCAATACTTTGACACAAGAGAACATGCACATATAGAATGGTAGATGAGATCAGAGAAAAAATAGGGATCAACTTAATTATGCACATCCATAATCAGGGCATTCTTGATAAATCTATTATAAATCTCGAGAGAGTTTGTCGGCTAGGGGCGGGAGGGGGTACGAGATCAACAACGTTTTTTCTATGGTTTGGGTGTCCTCAAGAGTTGGTCGAGCGAGAGGGGGTTGATCGACGTCCCCCTGTCGACCCCTCAGGGATCCTCAACCCTCATCCCCTCGGCGACCCTTGACCCCCTACCCTAGCTAGTTTCGATCCTCGACTGCTCGGATTCTCTTAACCTTTAAGGGATTTAACAAGATGGCGCCATTCTAGATGTGCAGAAAATGGTCCATATTTTTCTTGATCTCATCTACCCTTCTATATGTCACGTTGTCTAGTGTCAAAGGATTCAAGAAAACCATTGCTTCATCATTTGCCGAAAGTAACAGGCGCATAACGATACGAAGCTCTCCAAAATTATTTTTTAACGGAGTCCCGGATAGGATAATTCGCTTTTTGGTACGAAGTTCAACAAGAGCCTTCCGAATATCACTATTTGGAAGGCCCTTGCTGAAATACGTACCAAAAAGCGAATCACTCTGTCAGGAACTCCATTCCAAAACAACTTTGAAGTGCTTCGTAGCATCATACACCTGTTACTTCCAGCAAATGATGTAGCCATGGATTTCTTC
>NC_057798.1:155721600-155727380 GCF_018294505.1 Triticum aestivum | reverse complement strand
ATGACATCATTCTTTTGGGAATATCAAAAGAGTAAATTTAACTTCTCAGCACACATGCATTTTTGACTGCTCTTTATGAACCAGAACATAAGAAAAACAAGAGTACCCACTGCCAGTTAAAGATTAGCCAGATTAACACAAGTGAATTTTTGTCCTGTTCAGTGATATGCATTTCATCAGCTATAGCTTCTCGCCATTACTGTATGTACTGATACTCCAAATGGAAATGAAGCGTTCAAAGTGGACAATTCTCGCCATATGGCTTGATTACCATAAAATTTACTACAAATCTTGACCTCTGTTGCGTTACAGTAATTTCCTCGAGATTATCTTATTAGCATAGACTGAAGAGAGGTTCATCTTATTAGCATGCTATCGTTTTTACAACCTAACAAAAATGGTGAATTGTTGAACTTCAGACTTCAATGGAGGTGCACCGGATGAACCGGAGGTGATCATTTTGGACTGCACGGATTTGGACTATGCACGGATGTCCTAATTCTGTTAGGTCCAATGGGCCCTGCTTAATACATCAAACAACCACATTTTTTCATGCATTATGATGACTGATCCTTGTAAACTGCATTACATATAATATTTATAAAGCTCTCTTCTTGTAACCATTGTATATGCATAATCGAAAACCAACCCTTAATTAGTGGCACAAACACACTGACATCCAAAGAATGGATTAAGTGCTAGGGAGAAGGGAGGGCGAAGATGAAGGCTCTGCTATGTAGGTGGCCTTGATGTAACTAGAGCATTCTTTGGTCATGTTAGAGACTTATTAGTGATAGAGCAGTAAATTATTTTGTTAGGATAATAAATTGTGTGTTACGTTCTTTTATACGGATGATTTTAATCCCAAGGTAGGAGTGTTCGTACAAGTGGAACTATGACCTCTCATGCAATGTTTAGAAAAAAAATTAGGCTTCTTTGGGTTTCTGATGTATAACATTGAAAAAAACATAATTGGGTATCAGTCGACTTACTCGAATTTGTGGTGTGAGGTTAGTGACATTGGGAATGACTTTGGCAATTTGGCATACTTGGAGGAAACTCATGCAAATTTGGAGTGGGGCTGTGAATAGCAACGGTTGTTTGGTGGTCTTGGAGAAAATATGGCAGATTCGGAGCAGGGGTGACAACATAGCAAGCGATAGCGCGATGACCAAAGAGTTGTAGCGCAAAGCTAGCTATAGATTCTTTTTGTTGGCCCGTGGCAACGCACGAGCATTCAACTAGTACGTATAGAGAGGACTCGACACGCTAGCTAGCTAGTAAGCAAATGAAGGAAACCATTAAGTATAGAAGATCGTCATGAACATATACAGAGAGAAGTGATCGACCTCTCCTTCTCCGAGAGATTGGTTGAACAACAAGTTTTCATATATCTATCCAACGCTACTGGCTACATATATACAATATAAGATCTGTTACAATCCCCTAACATCTGAACTCAAGTTCCACATGGTATTTTCTGTCTTTATCGATGACGTGGTCAAGAAAGAATCCCGCCAATTCCCCTTGAATTGCTCGTATGCGATCTTGTGGTAGGAGTTCATCCCGCATCTGAAACATCTAATTTGAAGAAGGGGGTCAATACATATATATGAACGAAACTCAACACAAATGATGGTAATAAAATAAAATTGTGAATATTATTGCTTACGCACTTCATATTATTTTTTAGAGTAGCCCCGCTAACAGGTCGTGTGGTGGATGAACTCGCAAATGTAGTATCCACAGTAATTATTCCCGGGTTCCTGCCACAACCATTTTACAAGAAAAATAGGTCAATCAAACTTATAAGCAAGCATCCTAAATGGTATTGATGAAACTAGCTAGAATCAATGGGAGATGCGCGGAACTAGCTAGTAGTACTTACTTTCAGGTGTTAAATCACAGCTCCCCCGGCAGTCCTAGACCTTCTGCGGTGATCTTTTTCCAAACCTTGGCAGACAAAGAAAACATTTACTTGATATCAGGAAATGAACAAAGTTGCCAATATGGTGTGGTAATGATCAATTGAACTTACTTCTCGAGCATTTTAGTCATGGTCGCATACTCCTCGGGATCTTTTCGTCTCGAGTCTATGGCGGTTACTAGTCCCTGCTCAAGCTTAATCTCTAGTAGAATAAAGTGGAAGCTGCGCACGCATGCATAACTAATCAATTAAATTACTATAACCTCGAGTAATAAGGGAAACCGAATATGCACAAGACAGTAACACTCACTTGAATTCGTAAGGAAAGACTATTGTATCTTTGTTTTGATTTCGAGGTAGCAATCGTAGCAAGTTGGCCTTGGTTTTGTTTGGCATCATGTTTAACATTTCATTCATTTATGAGATTTGTGTTAATGAACCCAATATCACCGATTTGTCTTTTTTTTAATCCGGCGATCTTCAATCTGCATAATATAGTGAGGACAATTATATATACATGCAATGAAAGAGCTGAGCTATATAGAGAGACTTAATTACAGAAGTAGTACTTACAGAAAGTACCAAGTGATGATTACTTTGTCGAGGGCCTTTTGATTGAAAAACTGGAAGAAATCCTCATATGGAACAGAAAACAGATCAATTTCAACGTGGTCGTGCTCCTCTTTAACTCTCAGCGTCAAAGTATCCTTCCCAGACCTGCTGCAGATGTCCATGTACCAATCATGGAATCTTCACATCATTGTTGTTAGAGGAGGATGACCAGGTTTGACGAGAGGCTTCCCGTGACGGTATTTGAATGTGTCCACCTCCATTGTATTAAAAAGTGCATCGTCAGGCATGTAATCTTCAGGATTGGTACCGGGCACCATCCCGGGAAGATTAGCGACGATATCGCTATACACCTTGAGCGAGGGGCACGATTGCTTCGCTTGTTCGCCGAGCCGGGGAATTTTTTCCCACTTCTTTATTCTGCTAACCTTCGATCACTGCAAGTGCTTCCTGACCGATCCGCTTCTTTATATGTCCTTTCAATAATGCGGTCAAAGTTGGTTTGCGGCGGAGGTAGTGGTGCTCGCTTCAGGGCATCCAAAGTGCGCTTCACTTTCACCGGATCTATCTTCTCCTCCGGAGGTGGATGTTTCTTAGCATTTGCGTTTCAAAGAAGTCCTTCACTTGGGCTTCACATATCTTCTTGTTTTCCTCCTCGCACATCTTGTATGGTAATTTCTCTAGAGGCTTGAGAGAAGGACCGGATCTATATTGCCTCCCGCCTCTGACTGTACTGCTAGACGTCGGAGCAGCCCGAGCGGCTGCGGCTGTCTTCTTTCATTGCTTACGAGGCTGAGAAGAAGGAGGCGGGCTGCTCGGACGCGCCAGAGCAGGCGGAGAAGGATGGGGAGTACTGCCGCCCTCATGCGCCGGAGCAGGAGGTGGAGTGCCCTGATCACTCGCCGGAGGAGGAGGAGGCGGAGGAGGTGGCGTGCCCAGCTGACTCGCGAGAGGCGTGAAGTTGAGAAGCTTGATGTGCTCCTTCTGCCATAGACATGGAGTTTTCAGAGCAAGACCTAGCTGAGTCTTCCCTTCACTTGTAGGGTGGTCAAGCTGGAGCTCCTCAAATCCCTCTGTTATTTCATCCACCATCACAACAACATTGCCTTGTGGAATCAGAAGGCAGTGAAAATTTGCGTTGGGTGAAGGAGGGAACACAGAGCCGACAGCCGCCTTGACTATGAGGTTCTTCCATTGCGTCATAAGCTGGCACTGGTGTGAATCCGTGGTAGCATCCATGGGGTAGCTAGGACCCGTGAAGTCAGGCTGTTGAATGAGCTCGATGGAAGCCACGCTGCTTCTCTGCTGAGATGGCGGAGTAGATTGGGTAGGATCTCGCTGGTTCTCAATAGCTTGCCATTCCTCTAGCTTTCGTACCCTTGCCTGAAGATTTTGCAGTTTGCTCAGCTCCACTTTCCTCCTCCTCTCTTGGGTTTTGTAACCACCTGCGTTGGGAAACCCAACCTTCCACGCAACGGAGCCTGGCATGCCTCGTGTTCTTCCAGGGTGCTCAGGATTCCAGAGGGCCTGTGTGAGCTTGTTGTTCTCTCTGTCAAGAACAAATGTCCCTTCCTGTGCTGCCTTGATTGTTGCCTGAAGCTTTGTGATGAGTGTTGCAAGTTGCTCGTCTGTCCAACATCACTTCCCTATTTTAGGGTCCAAAGTTCACCAACCCCGAAGAACCAAGTCCTTGAACGGTCTGGCCAGTGCAATGTCTCTGGTTCGACCCCTTTAGCAATCAGGTATATCTCAGCCTTGTCCCACAAATGCTGGGCTTTGAGGTAGCCACCTGACCCCATGCGATGGTGATGCTCCTTCTTTGCAACATTTATCTTGTTTGTCGCTGACATCTTCTTAGTCTTCTCTGATGTCTTGTGGGCCACAAATTTGGCCCAGTGATCTCTTATGTTCTCAACTCGTCCGGTGAATTCTGGAATCTTGTTTTTGTCGACATACGTTGATTTCAACTCATTCTTCCACCTCCTGGATAGACCTGCCATCTTCTTGAGAGCGTGAGCCTTGACCAATGGCTCTATAACTGGCTTATCTGAATCCTCCTCTACTGGTAGGGTGAATTTTTCCTTCAGGCGGTCCAAAGATCATCGTTTTGTCTATCTTCGACATAAGAAACTTGAGGGTCTTCCTTCTTAGGCTTATACCATTGGTGGATGCTGATCAGGATCATGTCCCTAACAAGAACCCCGCACTTTGCAGAAAATGCTTCCATGGTCCCGAGGGGTTCAATCCGTTGGCCATCATGCGTGATTTCTGTGGTCGTGAACCTTTCATCCTGGCGCAACTTTTTCTTCGGGCCTCATCTCGTTACCGAAGTTTTTCTCGAACCGGAGGGCTATAAAAGAAGAAAGAAGAGTTAATATTTGTACATACCAAAACAATTAATGCATCAATTAGCTAGTCAGCACATGCTTAATATATATATTTATATACATACATACATACATACATACATATATATATATATATATATATATATATATAATATACCTCGCCGGACTTTGCAACAGCTGATCCCGACTCCATTTGGTCACCGGAGCCGTCATCACGGTCACCGGAGCCACCATCATGATCATGACATTCCTCCTCCATTGTTCGATCACAGTAGCCTGCTTCCTCTCCTCACAGACAATCGAGGTCGTTGAGAAACGACAAGACATCACCTCCGTCGCAGATTATGTCCCCCAAATATCTCTTCTTGTTCGAAGTCTCTTTGTTGATCCATAGTTTCTGCAAATATTACAACATGGAAATTAGTATACAAACATGAGAGATGGATATATGAATAGTGGCAAACATAGACCTAGCTAGCTAATCACAACACTTCTAGGGTTTGGGGTGGCCTAGACAACACTCTTTTAACTTGGTAAATTTGGGTGGCCTCGATGCTTCTAGGGTTTGGAGTGGCCTCGGCAACGCTTCTAGGGTTTGGCCTGGACCGCCTCTCTCATGAATGTCTGACATCCGGACCACCTCTCTCATGAATGTCAAACAAGGGATTTAACAAGATGGCGCCATTGTGGATGTGTAGAAAAAATGGTCCCTATTTTTAGTGATCTCATCTACCCTTCTATATGTCACGTTGTCTAGTGTCAAAGGATTCAATACTTTGACACAAGAGAACATGCACATATAGAATGGTAGATGAGATCAGAGAAAAAATAGGGATCAACTTAATTATGCACATCCATAATCAGGGCATTCTTGATAAATCTATTATAAATCTCGAGAGAGTTTGTCGGCTAGGGGCGGGAGGGGGTACGAGATC
>NC_057798.1:155715456-155720711 GCF_018294505.1 Triticum aestivum | reverse complement strand
TCCTTCTTCCTCTTTTCTTCCTTTTACTTATTTTTCTTTTTCCTCTCCACTAATCTAAAATCTACACTAACCTAAAATGCACTAACAGTACAACTAACCTAAAAAATATTCTATGAACAAAAAAAATACATCATCTATATATATGAAAAAAACATACATCATATATATATGAACAAAAAAACATACATCATCTATATAAATGAACAAAAAAATCATACATCATATATATAGGAACAAAAAAAGCATACATCATATATATATATATATATGAATAAAACAAAGGCATATATCAACAAAATAATCAAAAAAAATCACAGGGGAGGGGGCCGGCCGCCAGACCGAACGGGGAGGGGTGGCGCGCATCGTCGGGGTAGGGCACGGGCGCGGGGGCGGTGACGACGACGACGACATGGGCGGCGCGGCTACGGAGTTGGTGGCAGACAGGGGCGATGACGGGCGCGGGCGACGGCGACAGCGATGGCGGGCGCGGGCGACGGTGACGGCAGGGTCGGTGGGCGGCGTCGAGCAAGTCGGGCGCGGGGGGAACCGCGAAATGAAACTGTATTTTTTTGCAAGTCCTGCTTATACACTATTAGGAAAAAGACTATAGATGAAATGCACACTAATGGCGCACCTGTCACGTGGTGCGCCACTAGCGCACCATGAACAAGGTGCGCCACTAGTAACAAAATTTTATTTATTATTTTTCCAAACATACTAATGGCGCATCATGGCATGGTGCGCCATTACTAGTGCTAACTAGTAATGGCACACCGGTCACACAGTGCGCCACTACTGTTGTTTTTTATTCTTTTTTTGCAAAACTACTAATGGCGCACCGTAGCATAGTGCGCCATTACTAGTTTAAACTAGTAATGACGCACTATGCCACGGTGCGCCATTAGATTTTTTTTTGCAAAACTACTAATGGCGCACCAGCAGCAGGTGCGCAATTAGTAACCAGGGTTACTAATGGCGCATTTGCAGGTGGTGCGCCATTAGTAACCTGGGACCAACAAGATATTTTGAACAGCCCACCTACCCACTCACTTTCCCCACTTTCATTCTCCACCTCCTTCTTCAAGCTTGTCTCGGCTGCCTCCTCCTCCGCATCTCATTTGCACCATTGATTCATCCAAATTAAGTGCTTAAATTACCGTTTTTTGATAGGTAAGTAAGGGGGAATCTATCTTTATGTTGTTATCCCTCTCCAACAACGTGCACATGCACTTTTTGTGGCCTAGCTAGATCTATGTATGTTCGTGGTGTTGCATATGTTTGTGGTGTTGCATATATGTTTGTGTTTGCAGGTACCGGTATTTGAAATGCGATAGTTGCCAATATTTTGCCGGAATGTTGATTCATTTCCGTTTCGACGAGAATTTTGGCACTATGCATTCTTTTTGGTCCTATTTTTAGGGAAAGTCATGCCAAATTTTTTCTTGGTTCTAAAATATCGTTTTTCTCTACCCCGCAGGCGACCATGGTCCGCATGATGACTGAAGACATCGTGTATAGGTTTTTGAGCTCCGCGAAGGCCGAGATGCTTCAAAAGAACGAGACGGAGATAAGATGTCCGTGTCGAAGATGCAAGCTGAAGAGCCTTATTGCGGACCCGTATTCCGGGTAGGTGCGGGACCACCTGCTCTTGCGTGGTTTCATGAATGGCTATTGGTGGCAAGGTGATGAAGATGACTATGAAGTCGTCCATGGGGGCCGGGCAAGAAATGAGGAAGGGCAGCAAGGCAACCACCGCGGCTCGGGCGTGCGAGAAGACGAAGAATCTCCAAGACATGATCACAACGGTGATGCTGTACACAGTCATCATGTAGAAGATGCCGGACATGATGATGAGGAAGATGCCGGAGCAGACGAAGGGCATGATCATGAAGATGAAGATGCCGGAGGAGCAGACGACGATGGACCATCGATGGGCTGGGTGCAGGACCCTCATATTCAAGAGCTGCTTCTCAAGCAGACGGATAATGCAAGAGCTGCCGCCCGAGAGAAAGCCAAGCTGGATCAACTGGAGATAGACGCGGTTACTCCATTGTATGAAGGATGCAGGCCCGAGGATACCCGCCTGAAAGTAACGCTCATGGCTCTAGAGATAAAGGTAAAACACAAAATGACCGACGCATGCTTCGACGAGAACATGTCATTCTGGCATGAACGTCTTCCCAAGGGGAACAAGTGCCCGACCAGTTTCGAGGAGGCGAAGAAAATTGTGTGTCCTCTGGATTTACCGCACGTGAAATACCATCTGTGCATGAACAATTGCATCATTTATTGGGACGAGCACGCGGAGTCTACCATATGTCCGATGTGCGGCGTCACTCGATACAAGAAGAGGAAGAAAGCTCCTCGAAAAGTGGTGTGGTACTTTACGATCACTCCTCATCTGCAGCGGTATTTCGGGGACCCTAAGGTAGAAAATCTCCTTCGTTGGCACGCGGATAGGGAGGAGAAGAAGCGAGAAGATGACGCAAATGATCCGGAGATAAATAAAAAAGACAAGATGCTGAGTCACCCTAAGGATGGGAGCCAGTGGCAAGCGTTGAACTTCAAACACCCAGAATTGGGGAAGGATCCAAGGAATATTGTGCTGGGTGCGAGCACCGATGGAGTCAATCCGTTTGGCAGCCAGAGAGCACACATAGCACCTGGCCTGTGTTTGTGTGGATGTACAACCTTCCCCCTGGTTGTGCATGAAGAGGAAGTACATTCACATGAGTATGCTAATTGAAGGGCCGAAACAACCAGGGAACGACATCAATTTGTATCTGGGGCTGCTGAAAGAGGAGCTAGACACGCTGTGGAAAATGCCAGCCAATACGTGGGACGCCGTAGAGAAAGAATATTTCCCTATGAGAGCCGCACTGCTCACGACGGTGCACGACTATCTCGGTTACGGATATCTCGCGGGGCAGGTGGTCCACGGATTTTCTGGATGCGTCAGGTGCATGGATGATACAATGTATCGCCAACTAGATAGAGATCCTGGGTCTTCGAAAACCGTGTTCATGGGACATCGAAGGTGGCTTCGTGATGATGACCCATGGAGGAAACGCAAGGATCTGTTTGATGGTGAAACCGAACCCCGAAGATGCCCGCGTACGAGGAGCGGCGAGGAAATAGACGAGCTGTTGAAAAATTGTAAAGATTGCCCACTACCCGGAAAGAAGCAAAAGGCGCCAGAGCCGGGAAAGAAGCGAAAGGCGCTAGAGCCACTGCTGAAGGTATGTTAAACGAGGTCGGTTTTCTAGGACTTTCCGTACTGGAAGATCCACCGTGTGCCTCACAGCCTTGATGTCATGCATATGACGAAGAACGTGTGCGAGAGTCTGCTTGGTACCCTGCTCAACATGCCAGAGAGGACCAAAGATGGGCCGAAAGCAAGGGCAGACTTGAAATCAATGGGCATCAGGCAGGAGCTTCACGCTAATGATGATGATGATGATGAGGCGAAGCAGGACACAGAAAGTCGTCGCAAAGGCAAAAAGGCCAAGAAGACCGGAAACGACTACCCTCCCGCGTGCTTCACTCTAAGTCAGGAGGAGATCGAGTAGTTTTTCACCTTCCTCGTAGGAGTAAAACTTCCTTACGGTTACGTGGGGAAGATAAGCAAATACCTAGACCCAGCGAAGCAGAAGTTCAGCGGGATGATGTCTCACGACTGTCACATGCTGATGACGTAGATACTTCCAGTTGCAATCCGTGGGATCATGGACGCGCACGTCCGTGAAACGCTATTTGGCCTATGCAACTTTTTTGACGTCATCTCTCGGAAGTCGGTTGGCGTGAGGCAACTCAGAAGGCTACAGGAAGAGATCGTGGTGATACTATGCGAGCTTGAGATGTACTTCCCGCGCGCATTCTTCGACGTTATGGTGCATCAGCTGGTCCATATCGTGGAGGATATCATCCAACTCGGGCCGACGTTCCTGCACAGCATGATGTTGTTCGAAAGGATGAATGGTGTCATCAAAGGATACGTTCGCAACATGTCACGTCCAGAGGGAAGCATAGCGAGGGGCTTTCTGTCCGAAGAGTGCATCTCCTACTGCACGAATTATCTAGGCATCGAGAACCCCATTGGTCTGCCCGTCAACAGGCACCTCGGCAGGCTCGCTGGATGGGGTCACCGTGAAGGTCGCCGCGAAATGCATGTCGACTTTGAGGGTCGACTCGCCAACTTTGAAAGAGCAAACCTAGTCGCGCTACAACACATAGACGTGGTCGATCCTTAGGTGGTAGAGCACAAAACCTTTATTGAGAAGACGTACAATGACCGAGGCTAATAGAGGACGGACAGAGATATAATCAAAGAGCACAACTCATGTTTCACGTGTTGGTTCAAGCAGAAGCTTCTGTCGTACCATTTACATGAGGATTCTTCTGCGGAAGAACAACTCATATTCGCCTTATCACAGGGCGCCGAGCACAACCTGATGACCTATGAGGCGTATGATATCAACGGCTATACATTCTACACCGAGGACAAGGACATGAAGAGCGATGGTTATCAGAACTCCGGGGTAACGATGGAATCCTACACCGGTAACGACAAGGACAGATACTACAGAAGGATCGAGGAGATCTGGGAGCTGAGCTACACTGGAGAGAAGGTCCCGATGTTCCGTGTCAGATGGACCTAGAGCGTCCTAAAAGAAGACCGGTAGTTCACCACCATGGTTATAACCGAAGCCAAATCCAAGACCGCGGGCGCAAACGTCACCGCGAAAAATGAGCCATGGGTACTGGCTTCCCAACTGGACCAATGCTTCTTCATTACCGACCCGTCAAAGCACAGTCGTGTTGTCGTGAGGAGAGGCAAAAGGAAGATCATCGGAATGGATGGAGTAGCCAATGAGCAAGACTTCGACAAGTACGATGACCCGAAGATCGAACATGACAACGACGATGAAGTAGCAGCATACACTACAAGAAGAAGCAGGACCACCCTGCCTAAAGGACGTCTGTTCCACAGAAGAACTCCATTTGCAAAAAAGAAGGGCAAGAAGATTGTGAACAGATAGCTAGCTAAGATCGATTGTATTTAAATCGTAGTCTTCATTTCTCGATTGTATTTCATGGGCACTTTAATTTTGAACTCATGAATATTTTTTAAATTTCATGGACACTCGATCTCGATCCCCTTCCATCTCGATCGCTATCCCACCTCGCCAGATCCGGTCCCCCTCGTTGCCGAGCACCCCCCGCACCCTCTCCCCCGCTCCACCGGCCGCCGCCGC
>NC_057798.1:155699378-155714892 GCF_018294505.1 Triticum aestivum | reverse complement strand
TACTGTTTTTATAAAAAATATTACTGTTATGATTTGAACAAGTTTGAACATATTTAAACACAAATAAATATCAAACAACATTTTAAATGTTGTTAACATGGCAACAAACTGCATATTATTTTTCTACATGAAATTCTGATCATCTAGCATATGTGACATGTTATATTTGGATGCATGGATAAAAAGATATGTGCAAAGAAAAAAATACATAAAACAAAAATTGGGGAGCCTGGGAATCAAACCCAGGACCTCCTGGTGTGTGTGTTGCGTGCTGACCAGTCGGGCTAGTGTGTGTGTTCTGATAGAGATACGGTTAGGTGGAATATAACCTGAGTGCTTGAAATGTAATAAAAAAACATTCTAATGGCGCACCGCTGCCTGATGCGCCATTGCTATCTAAAAAAACATTCTAATGGCGCACCGCTGCGGGGTGCGCCATTAGTAAGCTTCCCCCCACTCCACCTATTCCCCTCCCTCGCTAGATCCCCACTCCACCTAACTTTGCCCCCTCCACCCCAACCGTACGCCGCCGCCCCGCCTTGCTCGGCCCCCTCCGTCCGCCGCGGCTGCACGCCCTAGGGTTCCGGCTCCAAGGTGGGTGGCAAGCTCTACGCGCCGCCTCCTCCTCGACGCGCCGCCTCCTTCTCGACGCACCGCCGCCCGCCGCCTCCTCGACGCTGGCGCCCTCCTATGGCAGCCTGCCGTTATCCCACAGGTGATTCCTCACCTCTCCCCCTTCCCCTTCTCCCCCCTAGGCTACCTCCTGCGAGTACCACAGCCCTCTTCCCCTGTATTCTAGGGTTAGAAAATTTGAGTATCCTCCAGGTTGAGTTTCTTTCTGCCCCCTTGTACCATCCTTTCGATATCCCGTGTTCTAGGGTTAGCAAATTTGAGTGTCCTCTGTCTCTGAGACTTTGACATACTAATTAAACTTTATTGACAATTTTCTAGCTGTACATGAAAACTGTTATTTTGACTGATGTTGTTTATGCGTGTGTGCGTGTGCTGATGTGATGTATGTCAAAATATATTACTTAGGGCCCAGGGTTTGTTGCTGGGGGCATTCAACTTGTTGTGATCTACGTGAATTTCAAGTTGGACAAGAGCTACACGTCGAGCAAGATCTCCATTGGGGCGGGCGACGGGTTCCACAATCTCAAGGTAACTCCCTTCAAGAGTGTTCAGAGGCTCGTGAATTTTACGTGTTGATTGTCTGATGCAAGATGCCCAGCGAGAGCACACATGTCTCTGAATTTAAGTTATGTGCTGTGCTCGATGGTGAGGGTGTCAGGCCACTTAGAAGAAGTTGTTGCTAACTACAAAAGCATAGCAGCGGTTTTCAAGTAAGAGTAGGCATGTACATCTGAATTGTAACTTCTAACTGCACTCAGATGGCGAGACTAAGAGCACATCTCTGTGGTTGTAGCTTTCAGAAATATTTCCCATGGGCAGTTTGGCTTAGTTTGCCTTGGCAGAAATGGCGTACAACTCTGTTGAACTAACTAATCTGAAACTTGATTTGTGCTGCTATTTTCTTGCACCATGACTTTTACCGTTCAGTCCGCTCTTGTCGTTCGGCCTGCACTTTGAGTCTGAACCATAATTTTCTCATGATTCCACGAAATTTAAATTGTGGACCTTCCAAAACCAGTTGGATGGGCCCATATATCATTATCTAGAGCTGACCACCGGCATGCATTTGTAGCATAAACAGACAGGTCCTTCTAGCATTGAAATTTCAAAAGGTAACTCACAGAATCAGAGTACCATGTGCTCACATATTATGCAGTTGATAGGGAAACCTGGATGAGGACAGGGAAACCTGTGATTACTTATGTTATGATGATTACATGAAAACTGTTGTTTTGACTGATGTTGATGAGAACTTGATGAAGAATTATGAGGATGCTAGCTGTTCTTTGCAAGATTTGCATCAGTCAAGTATACTCTGTTTTTTAAAATAAGCACTCTCTATTTGTTTGGGTGCAAATTGTTGCTAGCTTCAGGTTGCAAATTGATTATCATCAGTCTCTAGTTCATACTTCAGAAAATAATTAAGGTGGCCGGAGTCATAGGCATTTTTATTTAGAAAAACAATGAATAATATGACCATCGTAAGTGGCAACCGTACTAAGTGAGCAATCACCAGACCTAAGATCCATATATCAATAACAAAATATATGAGTAGCAAAATAAACAGAATGATATAGCATATCAGCAAACTTGAGCTCTACACAAGTAACCCATCTTTTCATCCCCGGAACAGAACCGACAGTCCACCCTAGTAGAATATCAGTTCTACTTTGCCCCCTAGTAGATCTGGTAGAGTAAGAAACTCCCCTTATAATGATGCTTTTCTCTAGAAAAAATGATCCTGGATTTTTTTATGGTATTCTTTGTGGTATTAAGATGGAAACCTGGGATACTATTTCTGTTAGGAGATGGTGTTATATTAAGAGGCATATATTGTTATGTTACGCAAATTGTATCATCTTGCCACTTAAGTCAGCCTTCCCTTTAAGAAGAAAATTCATTTAGGAGCTACTGTTAGGAGTTACTGTCAAAAACTTGAGCTATTGTCAAAAACTTGAGCTACTATCAAAAAATTCAGTTAGGTACAGTTAGGAGCTACTGTCAAAAACTTGAGCTACTGTCAAAAAATTCAGTTATGGCATCTAGAATTATGTTAGTTTTGTTTTGTAACTAGAAGACCAAAGTGTTAGGAATTCTGTCCAAACTGTAGTTTTCAGTATTCTGTCCAAACTGAAAACTGTTAAAAAGACCATGTGTGTTTTGGTCAAAATCTGCATGTAAAACTGAAATAATCAGTCATAAAGAATATCCTCAAGACCATGTGTTTCTTGGATTTCTGTAATGATGATGGAACATTATAAAGCATTGTACTCCAGTGTGTATGAAGGATACAAAAAATTTGGCAACTTCTCTGATTTTATAAAGTTGTTCTTATATGGGTGAAACTTCACTTGTTTTTAGCCTAGTGAAGGGTGTTGCTTTATTGTGATGCCTCTGAATTACTTGTGATCACATTGAGAAAGACTTGCAAAGATGATGATCATCTTTTACAGAAAACAATTTCTGTAAACACGTCAGTAACTTTGCTAGTTTGCTGGATTTTGTCTCCGACCATTGTGTCGTGATGAATTTGCAGGTACCCCGAGAGGCCCTTGAGTTTGCCGGAATGTCGATTAACTTCCGTTCCGGCAAATTCGGGTACTCCGTATGTCCTATTTTCAGCAAAGGTCATGCTGAAATTTTCCGTGAATTTTAGCATGACTTTGCTAAAAATAGGACAAATGGGGTACTTGCGACTAATGCATGGGCCGGGGTATCTTAGTACTTAGTTAAGTAGGATCAACTGCCCCGCCATTCTTACTGCATTAAACCATAGGTGACAATAGAGCCAAGTGATTAGGCCCAACTTAGAATTCTCCCTAGCATCGATAAACCCTAGATGATAAACCCAACATACGTGGCAATAGAGCCAAGTGATTAGTGCCAAGTGATTAGGCCCAACCAAGGGTGCCTCGGCATAGATAAACCCTAAATGATGAAAACTTAACTTAGCATTTAGGGTCCCTTGGTGTCAATGATGTCTACTACACAACCCTCTTCTTATAGACGTTGTTGGGCCTGCAAGTGCACAGGTTTGTAGGACAGTAGCAAATTTCCCTCAAGTGGATGACCTAAGGTTTATCAATCCGTAGGAGGTGTAGGATGAAGATGGTCTCTCTCAAACAACCCTGCAACCAAATAACAAAGAGTCTCTTGTGTCCCCAACACACCTAATACAATGGTAAATTGTATAGGTGCACTAGTTCGGCGAAGAGATGGTGATACAAGTGCAATATGGATGGTAGATAAAGGTATTTGTAATCTGAAATAATAAAACAGCAAGGTAACAAGTGGTAAAAGTGAGCGTAAACGGTATTGCAATGATAGGAAACAAGGCCTAGGGTTCATACTTTCACTAGTGCAAGTTCTCTCAACAATAATAACATAGATAGATCATATAACAATTCCTCAACATGCAACGAAGAGTCACTCCAAAGCAACTAATAGCGGAGAACGAACGAAGAGATTATGGTAGGGTACGAAACCACCTCAAAGTTATTCTTTCGGATCAATCTATTCAAGAGTTCGTACTAGAATAACACCTTAAGACACAAATCAACCAAAATCCTAATGTCACCTAGATACTCCATTGTCACCTCAAGTATCCGTGGGCATGATTATACGATATGCATCACACAATCTCAGATTCGTCTATTCAACCAACACAAAGTACTTCAAAGAGTGTCCCAAAGTTTCTATCGGAGAGTCAAGAACGTGTGCCAACCCCTATGCATAGGTTTATGGGTGGAACCCGCAAGTTGGTCACCAAAACATACATCAAGAGGCACATGATATCCCATTATCACCACAGATAAGAACGGCAAGACATACATCAAGTGTTCTCATAAAAGACTCAATCCGATAAGATAACTTCAAAGGGGAAAACTCAATTCATCACAAGAGAGTAGAGGGGGAGAAACATCATAAGATCCAACTACAATAGCAAAGCTCGGGATACATCAAGATCGTGCCATAGAGGGAACACGAGAGAGAACACGAGAGAGCGAGATAAAAAACATAGCTACTGGTACATACCCTCAGCCCCGAGGGTGAACTACTCCCTCCTCGTCATGGAGAGCACCGAGATGATGAAGATGGCCACTGGTGAAGGATTCCCCCTCCGGCAGGGTGCCGGGAAGGGCTCCCGAGAGGTTTTTGGTGGCTACAGAGGCTTGCGGCGGCGGAACTCCCGATCTATCTTGATATTCGATAGTTTTAGGGTACGTAGGGTTATGTAGACGAAAGAAGTCGGTCGGGGAGGGGGGGTGCTCGAGGGGTCCACGAGACAGGGGGACGCGCCCTACAGGGGGGCGCCCTCCTATCTCGTGGAGTCCTCGAGTATCTTCTGACTTGTTCTCCACGTCTCCAGGATGATATTCTTCCAAAAAATCACGTTGCCGAAGGTTTCATTCCGTTTGGACTCCGTTTGATATTCCTTTTCTTCGAAATACTGAAACAGGCAATAAAACAGCAATATGGGCTAGGCCTCCGGTTAATAGTTTAGTCCCAAAAGTAACATAAAAGTGTATAATAAAGCCCATAATCATTCAAAACAAGTAATATAATAGCATGGAACAATCAAAAATTATAGATACATTTGAGACGTATCAAGCATCCCCAAGCTTAATTCCTACTCATCCTCGAGTAGGTAAATGAAAAAAACAGTTTTTTTGATGTGGAATGCTACCTAGCATGATTCTCAATGTAATTTCTCTTTATTGTGGCATGAATGTTCAAATCCTAATGATTCAAAATAAAAGTCATATTGATAAAAGAAAAAGTAACACTTCAAGCATACTAATCAAAGTAATCATGTCTTCTCAAAATAACATGGCCAAAGAAAGTTATCCCTACAAAATCATATAGTCTGGCTATGCTTCATCTTCATCACACAAAGTATTTAATCATGCACAGCCCCGATGACGAGCCAAGCAATTGTTTCATACTTTAATAATCTCAAACTCTTTCAACTTTCACGCAATACATGAGCGTGAGCCATGGACATAGCACTATATGTGGAATAGAATGGTGGTTGTGGAGAAGACAAAAAAGGAGAAGATAGTCTCACATCAACTAGGCGTATCAACGGGTTATGGAGATGCCCATTAATAGATATCAATGTGAGTGAGTAGGGATTGCCATGCAACGGATGCACTAGAGCTATAAATATATGAAAGCTCAACAAAAGAAAACTAGTGGGGTGCATCCAACTTGCTTGCTCACGAAGGCCTAGGGCATTTTGAGGAAGCCCATCATTGGAATATACAAGCCAAGTTCTATAATGAAAAATTCCCACTAGTAAATGAAAGTGACAACATATGAGACCCTCTATCATGAAGATCATGGCAAAAGTGTGGAAAAAGGATAGTAGCATTGTCCCTTCTCTCTTTTTCTCTCATTTTTTTATTCGGACTTTTCTCTTTTTTTTATGGCCACTCTTTTTTTTATATTTCATCCAGAGTCTCATCCCGACTTATGGGGGAATCATAGTCTCCATCATCCTTTCCTCACTGGGACAATGCTCTAATAATGATGATCATCACACTTTTATGGATTTACAACTCAACAATTACAACTCGATACTTAGAACAAAATATGACTCTATATTAATGCCTCTGGCGGTGTACCGGGATATGCAATGAATCAAGAGTGACATGTATGAAAGAATTATGAACGATGGCTTTGCCACAAATAAAATGTCAACTACATGTTCATGCAAAAAGCAATATGGCAAAAGTAATGTGTGTCATATGAACGGAACGGTGGAAAGTTGCATGGCAATATATCTCGGAATGGCTATGGAAATGCCATAATAGGTAGGTATGGTGGCTGTTTTGAGGAAGGAGTATGGTGGGTGTATGGTACCGGCGAAAGTTGCACGATACAAGAGAGGCTAGCAATAATGGAGGGGTGAAAGGAGTGCGTATAATCCATGGACTCAACATTAATCAAAAGAACTCATATACTTGTTGTAAAAATTTTAGAAGTCATCAAAAACCAAATCACTACACGCATGCTCCTAGGGGGATAGATTGGTAGGAAAAGACCATCGCTCGTCCCCGACTGCCACTCATAAGGAAGACAATAAATAAATAAAATTGTGCTCCAAGTTCCTCACAAAGTGGTTTACCGTACGTGCATGCTACGGGAATCACAAACTTCAACACAAGCATTCTTTAAATCCATAATCACCCAACTAGCATGACTTTAATATTACTACCTCCATATCTCAAAACAATTATCAAGCATCAAATCGATCATAGCATCCAATTCACTTCCTACGATAGTTTTCATTCAAATAACCATGCTATTTAAGACTCTCAAAATAATATAAGTGAAGCAGGAGAGTCTAGCAATTTCTTCAAAATATAACCACCGCCGTGCTCTAAAAGATATAAGTGACGTACTAGAGCAAACAACAAACTACTCCGAAAGATATAAGTGAAGATGAAAGAGTAGCTAAATAATTATGCAACTATGCAAAGACTCTCTCTCATTATATAATTTCAGATCTTGGTATCTTATTCAAACAGCAAGCAAAGCAAAATAAAATGACAATGCAAGGATAGCACAACTCATGTGAAGAAGCAAAAACTTAGGCTCAACCGATACTAACCGATAGTTGTTGAAGAAGAAAGGTGGGATGCCTACCGGGGCATCCCCAAGCTTGGACTTTTGTGTCTCCTTAATTCCCTTCATGTCACGGTTTCTCTTCTTTTTATCAAAAGCTTCATTCACAACAAACTCAACAAGAACTCGTGATATCGGTTAGTATAAACCAATGCTAAACCTTATCACTTTCTACTGTAACAAATCACTAAAATTATTATTCAACATTGAATACTAAATGCCTCTGCATATTCAATACTCCTATCCTCAAATAGAATCATTAAACAAGCAAACACATGCAAACAATGTAACCATAACAGCAATCTGTCAAAACAGTACAGTCTGTAAAGAATGCAAGGGTATCAATACTTTCCTGACTCCAAAAATTATGAACTAAAATTCCCACTGTAATATATTTATCAGAGCTTAATATGCAAAAATATTCAACACTATACCATTCTCTTACTTTTCTAGGGAATTTTGCAACAGCGGTAAACTTTCTGTTTCCAAACAGCAACATGTATACTAGCAAAATAAGCATGGCAAATGCTATCCTTGACTTTTTTATTGAAACTAAAGGTGCAAAACATTATTCTTACTAACAGCAAGCAAATACTAACAAAAGAAAATGACTCTCCAAGCAAAACACATATCATGTGGTGAATAAAAATATAGCTCCAAGTAAAGTTACCGATGAACGAAGACGAAAGAGGGGATGCCATCCGGGGCATCCCCAAGCTTAGGCTCTTGGTTGTACTTGAATATTACCTTGGGGTGCCTTGGGAATCCCCAATCTTAGGCTCTTTCCACTCCTTATTCCATAGTCCATCGAATCTTTTACCCAAAACTTGAAAACTTAAACCACACAAAACTCAAAACAAAACTCGTAAGCTCCGTTAGTATAAGAAAATAAAACCACCACTTAGGTACTGTAATGAACTCATTCTAAATTAATATTGGTGTAATATCTACTGTATTCTAACTTCTCTATGGTTCATACCACTTAATACTAGCTATAGATGCATAAAAATAAGCAAACAACACAATGAAAACAGAATCTGTCAAAAACAGAACAGTCTGTAGTAATATGTATCAAACGCATACCTCTGGAACCCCAAAAATTATGAAATAAATTTCTGGATCTGAGAGATTTGTCTATTAATCATCTGCAAAAAGAATCAACCTAAAAGCCCTCTTCAGTAAACAATAGAAGATAATCTCGTGAGCGCTAAAGTTTCTGTTTTTCACAGCAAGATCACATAAACTTCACCCAAGTCTTCCCAAAGGTTCTACTTGGCACTTTATTGAAACAAAAGCTATAAAACATGATTACTAAAGTAGCATAATCATGTGGACACACAAAAACATTAAGGATAAATATTGGTTTGTCTCCCAACAAGCGCTTTTCTTTAATGCCTTTGTAGCTAGGCATGATGATAGCAATGATGCTCACAGAGAAGATAAGAATTGAAGCAAAAAGAGAGCATCATGAAGAATATGACTAGCACATTTAAGTCTAACCCAATTCCTATGCATAGGGATTTTGTGAGAAAACAACTTACGGGAACAATAATCAACTAGCATAGGAAGGTAACACAAGCATAACTTCAAAAAATTTAACACATAGAGAGGAAACTTGATATTATTGCAATTACTACAAGCATATGTTCCTCTCTTAAAATAATTTTCAGTAGCATCATGAATGAATTCAAAAATATAACCAGCACCTAAAGCATTCTTTTCATGATCTACAAGCATAGAAAATTTACTACTCTCAACATAAGCAAATTTATTCTCATGAATAGTAGTGGGAGCAAACTCAACAAAATAACTATCATGTGAGGCATAATACAATTGAAATCTAAAATCATGATGAAAAGTTTCATGGTTATCATGATTCCTAATAGCATACAAGTCATCACAATAATCATCATAGATAGCAACTTTTTTCTCATAATCAATTGGAACCTCTTCCGAAATAGTGGAATCATCACTAAATAAAGTTGACACTCTTCAAAATCCACTTTCATGTTCATCACAATAAGATTCAACATCATCCAAAATAGTGGGATCAATACTACCTAAAGTTGACACTCTTCCAAACCCACTTTCATCAATATAATCATCATAAGTAGGAGGCATGCTATCATCAAAATAAATTTGCTCATCAAAACTTGGGGGACAAAAGATATTATCCTCATCAAACATAGCTTCCCCAAGCTTGTGGCTTTGCATATCATTAGCATCATGGATATTCAAGGAATTCAAACTAACTACATTGCAATCATGCTCATCATTCACATATTTCATGCTAAGCATTTTATGTAATTCTTCTTCTAGCACTTGAGCACAATTTTCCTTTCCATCATTCTCAGGAAAGATATTAAAAAGACGAAGCATATGAGACAAACTTAACTCCTTTTTGTAGTTTTATTTTATAAACTAAACTATTGATAAAACAAGAAACAAAAAGATTCGATTGCAAGATCTAAAGATATACCTTCAAGCACTCACCTCCCCGGCAACGGCGCCAGAAAAGAGCTTAGTTGACGGGGTGTGAGTGAGTGCCCTTTACCTAGCCTCCCCGGCAACTGCGCCAGAAAAGAGCTTGATGTCTACTGCACAACCTTCTTGTAGACGTTGTTGGGCCTGCAAGTGCATAGGTTTGTAGGACAGTAGCAAATTTCCCTCAAGTGGATGACCTAAGGTTTATCAATTCGTAGGAGGTGTAGGATGAAGATGGTCTCTCTCAAACAACCCTGCAACCAAATAACCAAAGAGTCTCTTGTGTCCCCAATACACCCAATACAATGGTAAATTGTATAGGTGCACTAGTTCGGCGAAGAGATGGTGATACAAGTGCAATATGGATGGTAGATAAAGGTATTTGTAATCTGAAATAATAAAAACAGCAAGGTAACAAGTGGTAAAAGTGAGCGTAAACGGTATTGCAATGATAGGAAACAAGGCCTAGGGTTCATACTTTCACTAGTGCAAGTTCTCTCAACAATAATAACATAGATAGATCATATAACAATCCCTCAACATGCAACGAAGAGTCACTCCAAAGCAATTAATAGCAGAGAACGAACGAAGAGATTATGGTAGGGTACGAAACCACCTCAAAGTTATTCTTTCGGATCAATCTATTCAAGAGTTCGTACTAGAATAACACCTTAAGACACAAATCAACCAAAATCCTAATGTCACCTAGATACTCCATTGTCACCTCAAGTATCCGTGGGCATGATTATACGATATGCATCACACAATCTCAGATTCATCTATTCAACCAACACAAAGTACTTCAAAGAGTGTCCCAAAGTTTCTATCGGAGAGTCAAGAACGTGTGCCAACCCCTATGCATAGGTTCATGGGTGGAACCTGCAAGTTGGTCACCAAAACATACATCAAGAGGCACATGATATCCCATTGTCACCACAGATAAGAACGGCAAGACATACATCAAGTGTTCTCATAAAAGACTCAATCCGATAAGATAACTTCAAAGGGGAAAACTCAATTCATCATAAGAGAGTAGAGGGGGAGAAACATCATAAGATCCAACTACAATAGCAAAGCTCGGGATACATCAAGATCGTGCCATAGAGGGAACACGAGAGAGAGAGATCAAAAACATAGCTACTGGTACATACCCTCAGCCCCGAGGGTGAACTACTCCCTCCTCGTCATGGAGAGCGCCGAGATGATGAAGATGGCCACTGGTGAAGGATTCCCCCTCCGGCAGGGTGCCGGGAAGGGCTCTCGAGAGGTTTTTGGTGGCTACAGAGGCTTGCGGCGGCGGAACTCCCGATCTATCTTGATATTCGATTGTTTTAGGGTACGCAGGGTTATATAGATGAAAGAAGTCGGTCGGGGGGGGGGTGCACGAGGGGTCCACGAGACAGGGGGACGCGCCCTACAGGGGGGTGCCCTCCTATCTCGTGGAGTCCTCGAGTATCTTCTGACTTGTTCTCCACGTCTCCAGGATGATATTCTTCCAAAAAATCACGTTGCCGAAGGTTTCATTCCGTTTGGACTCCGTTTGATATTCCTTTTCTTCGAAATACTGAAACAGGCAATAAAACAACAATATGGGCTAGGCCTCCGGTTAATAGGTTAGTACCAAAAGTAACATAAAAGTGTATAATAAAGCCCATAATCGTGCAAAACAAGTAATATAATAGCATGGAACAATCAAAAATTATAGATACATTTGAGACGTATCAAGCATCCCCAAGCTTAATTCCTACTCGTCCTCGAGTAGGTAAATGATAAAAACAGTTTTTTTGATGTGGAATGCTACCTAGCATGATTCTCAATGTAATTTCTCTTTATTTTGGCATGAATGTTCAAATCCTAATGATTCAAAATAAAAGTCATATTGATAAAAGAAAAAGTAACACTTCAAGCATACTAATCAAAGTAATCATGTCTTCTCAAAATAACATGGCCAAAGAAAGTTATCCCTACAAAATCATATAGTCTGGCTATGCTTCATCTTCATCACACAAAGTATTTAATCATGCACAACCCCGATGACGAGCCAAGCAATTGTTTCATACTTTAATAATCTCAAACTCTTTCAACTTTCACGCAATACATGAGCGTGAGCCATGGACATAGCACTATATGTGGAATAGAATGGTGGTTGTGGAGAAGACAAAAAAGGAGAAGATAGTCTCACATCAACTAGGCGTATCAACGGGTTATGGAGATGCCCATTAATAGATATCAATGTGAGTGAGTAGGGATTGCCATGCAACGGATGCACTAGAGCTATAAATATATGAAAGCTCAACAAAAGAAAACTAGTGGGGTGCATCCAACTTGCTTGCTCACGAAGGCCTAGGGCATTTTGAGGAAGCCCATCATTGGAATATACAAGCCAAGTTCTATAATGAAAAATTCCCACTAGTAAATGAAAGTGACAACATATGAGACCCTCTATCATGAAGATCATGGCAAAAGTGTGGAAAAAGGATAGTAGCATTGTCCCTTCTCTCTTTTTCTCTCATTTTTTTATTCGGACTTTTCTCTTTTTTTTATGGCCACTCGTTTTTTTATATTTCATCCAGAGTCTCATCCCGACTTATGGGGGAATCATAGTCTCCATCATTCTTTCCTCACTGGGACAATGCTCTAATAATGATGATCATCACACTTTTATGGATTTACAACTCAACAATTACAACTCGATACTTAGAACAAAATATGACTCTATATTAATGCCTCTGGCAGTGTACCGGGATATGCAATGAATCAAGAGTGACATGTATGAAAGAATTATGAACGATGGCTTTGCCACAAATAAAATGTCAACTACATGTTCATGCAAAAAGCAATATGGCAAAAGTAATGTGTGTCATATGAACGGAACGGTGGAAAGTTGCATGGCAATATATCTCGGAATGGCTATGGAAATGCCATAATAGGTAGGTATGGTGGCTGTTTTGAGGAAGGAGTATGGTGGGTGTATGGTACCGGCGAAAGTTGCACGATACAAGAGAGGCTAGCAATAATGGAGGGGTGAAAGGAGTGCGTATAATCCATGGACTCAACATTAATCAAAAGAACTCATATACTTGTTGTAAAAAATTTAGAAGTCATCAAAAACCAAAGCACTACACGCATGCTCCTAGGGGGATAGATTGGTAGGAAAAGACCATCGCTCATCCCCGACTGCCACTCATAAGGAAGACAATAAATAAATAAAATTGTGCTCCAACTTCCTCACAAAGCGGTTCACCGTACGTGCATGCTACGGGAATCACAAACTTCAACACAAGCATTCTTTAAATCCATAATCACCCAACTAGCATGACTTTAATATTACTACCTCCATATCTCAAAACAATTATCAAGCATCAAATCGATCATAGCATCCAATTCACTTCCTATGATAGTTTTCATTCAAATAACCATGCTATTTAAGACTCTCAAAATAATATAAGTGAAGCAGGAGAGTCTAGCAATTTCTTCAAAATATAACCACCGCCGTGCTCTAAAAGATATAAGTGACGTACTAGAGCAAACAACAAACTACTCCGAAAGATATAAGTGAAGATCAAAGAGTAGCTAAATAATTATGCAACTATGCAAAGACTCTCTCTCATTATATAATTTCAGATCTTGGTATCTTATTCAAACAGCAAGCAAAGCAAAATAAAATGACAATGCAAGGATAGCACAACTCATGTGAAGAAGCAAAAACTTAGGCTCAACCGATACTAACCGATAGTTGTTGAAGAAGAAAGGTGGGATGCCTACCGGGGCATCCCCAAGCTTGGACTTTTGTGTCTCCTTAATTCCCTTCATGTCACGGTTTCTCTTCTTTTTATCAAAAGCTTCATTCACAACAAACTCAACAAGAACTCGTGAGATCGGTTAGTATAAACCAATGCAAAACCTTATCACTTTCTACTGTAACAAATCACTAAAATTATTATTCAACATTGAATACTAAATGCCTCTGCATATTCAATACTCCTATCCTCAAATAGAATCATTAAACAAGCAAACAAATGCAAACAATGTAACCATAACAGCAATCTGTCAAAACAGTACAGTCTGTAAAGAATGCAAGGGTATCAATACTTTCCTGACTCCAAAAATTATGAACTAAAATTCCCACTGTAATATATTTATCAGAGCTTAATATGCAAAAATATTCAACACTATACCATTCTCTTACTTTTCTAGGGAATTTTGCAACAGCGGTAAACTTTCTGTTTCCAAACAGCAACATGTATACTAGCAAAATAAGCATGGCAAATGCTATCCTTGACTTTTTTATTGAAACTAAAGGTGCAAAACATTATTATTACTAACAGCAAGCAAATACTAACAAAAGAAAATGACTCTCCAAGCAAAACACATATCATGTGGTGAATAAAAATATAGCTCCAAGTAAAGTTACCGATGAACGAAGACGAAAGAGGGGATGCCATCCGGGGCATCCCCAAGCTTAGGCTCTTGGTTGTACTTGAATATTACCTTGGGGTGCCTTGGGAATCCCCAATCTTAGGCTCTTTCCACTCCTTATTCCATAGTCCATCGAATCTTTTACCCAAAACTTGAAAACTTAAACCACACAAAACTCAAAACAAAACTCGTAAGCTCCGTTAGTATAAGAAAATAAAACCACCACTTAGGTACTGTAATGAACTCATTCTAAATTAATATTGGTGTAATATCTACTGTATTCTAACTTCTCTATGGTTCATACCACTTAATACTAGCTATAGATGCATAAAAATAAGCAAACAACACAATGAAAACAGAATCTGTCAAAAACAGAACAGTCTGTAGTAATCTGTATCAAACGCATACCTCTGGAACCCCAAAAATTATGAAATAAATTTCTGGATCTGAGAGATTTGTCTATTAATCATCTGCAAAAAGAATCAACCTAAAAGCACTCGTCAGTAAACAATAGAAGATAATCTCGTGAGCGCTAAAGTTTCTGTTTTTCACAGCAAGATCACATAAACTTCACCCAAGTCTTCCCAAAGGTTCTACTTGGCACTTTATTGAAACAAAAGCTATAAAACATGATTACTAAAGTAGCATAATCATGTGGACACACAAAAATAGTAAGAATAAATATTGGGTTGTCTCCCAACAAGCGCTTTTCTTTAATGCCTTTGTAGCTAGGCATGATGATAGCAATGATGCTCACATAGAAGATAAGAATTGAAGCAAAAAGAGAGCATCATGAAGAATATGACTAGCACATTTAAGTCTAACCCAATTCCTATGCATAGGGATTTTGTGAGCAAACAACTTACGGGAACAATAATCAACTAGCATAGGAAGGTAACACAAGCATAACTTCAAAAAATT
Organism: Triticum aestivum; assembly: GCF_018294505.1. Classification (NCBI taxonomy): domain Eukaryota; kingdom Viridiplantae; phylum Streptophyta; class Magnoliopsida; order Poales; family Poaceae; genus Triticum; species Triticum aestivum. Next base: position 155,699,805 of record NC_057798.1, on the reverse strand, counting down.
TAACACATAGAGAGGAAACTTGATATTATTGCAATTACTACAAGCATATGTTCCTCTCTTAAAATAATTTTCAGTAGCATCATGAATGAATTCAAAAATATAACCAGCACCTAAAGCATTCTTTTCATGATCTACAAGCATAGAAAATTTACTACTCTCAACATAAGCAAATTTATTCTCATGAATAGTAGTGGGAGCAAACTCAACAAAATAACTATCATGTGAGGCATAATACAATTGAAATATAAAATCATGATGACAAGTTTCATGGTTATCATGATTCCTAATAGCATACAAGTCATCACAATAATCATCATAGATAGCAACTTTTTTCTCATAATCAATTGGAACCTCTTCCGAAATAGTGGAATCATCACTAAATAAAGTTGACACTCTTCAAAATCCACTTTCATGTTCATCACAATAA
>NC_057798.1:155685323-155693947 GCF_018294505.1 Triticum aestivum | reverse complement strand
TGACTAGCACATTTAAGTCTAACCCAATTCCTATGCATAGGGATTTTGTGAGCAAACAACTTACGGGAACAATAATCAACTAGCATAGGAAGGTAACACAAGCATAACTTCAAAAAATTTAACACATAGAGAGGAAACTTGATATTATTGCAATTACTACAAGCATATGTTCCTCTCTTAAAATAATTTTCAGTAGCATCATGAATGAATTCAAAAATATAACCAGCACCTAAAGCATTCTTTTCATGATCTACAAGCATAGAAAATTTACTACTCTCAACATAAGCAAATTTATTCTCATGAATAGTAGTGGGAGCAAACTCAACAAAATAACTATCATGTGAGGCATAATACAATTGAAATATAAAATCATGATGACAAGTTTCATGGTTATCATGATTCCTAATAGCATACAAGTCATCACAATAATCATCATAGATAGCAACTTTTTTCTCATAATCAATTGGAACCTCTTCCGAAATAGTGGAATCATCACTAAATAAAGTTGACACTCTTCAAAATCCACTTTCATGTTCATCACAATAATATTCAACATCCTCCAAAATAGTGGGATCAATACTACCTAAAGTTGACACTCTTCCAAACCCACTTTCATCAATATAATCATCATAAGTAGGAGGCATGCTATCATCAAAATAAATTTGCTCATCAAAACTTGGGGGACAAAAGATATTATCCTCACCAAACATAGCTTCCCCAAGCTTGTGGCTTTGCATATCATTAGCATCATGGATATTCAAGGAATTCAAACTAACTACATTGCAATCATGCTCATCATTCACATATTTCATGCTAAGCATTTTATGTAATTCTTCTTCTAGCACTTGAGCACAATTTTCCTTTCCATCATTCTCAGGAAAGATATTAAAAAGATGAAGCGTATGAGACAAACTTAACTCCTTTTTGTAGTTTTATTTTATAAACTAAACTATTGATAAAACAAGAAACAAAAAGATTCGATTGCAAGATCTAAAGATATACTTTCAAGCACTCACCTCCCCGGCAACGGCGCCAGAAAAGAGCTTAGTTGACGGGGTGTGAGTGAGTGCCCTTTACCTAGCCTCCCCGGCAACTGCGCCAGAAAAGAGCTTGATGTCTACTACACAACCTTCTTGTAGACGTTGTTGGGCCTGCAAGTGCACAGGTTTGTAGGACAGTAGCAAATTTCCCTCAAGTGGATGACCTAAGGTTTATCAATTTGTAGGAGGTGTAGGATGAAGATGGTCTCTCTCAAACAACCCTGCAACCAAATAACCAAAGAGTCTCTTGTGTCCCCAATACACCCAATACAATGGTAAATTGTATAGGTGCACTAGTTCGGCGAAGAGATGGTGATACAAGTGCAATATGGATGGTAGATAAAGGTATTTGTAATCTGAAATAATAAAAACAGCAAGGTAACAAGTGGTAAAAGTGAGCGTAAATGGTATTGCAATGATAGGAAACAAGGCCTAGGGTTCATACTTTCACTAGTGCAAGTTCTCTCAACAATAATAACTTAGATAGATCATATAACAATCCCTCAACATGCAACGAAGAGTCACTCCAAAGCAACTAATAGCGGAGAACGAATGAAGAGATTATGGTAGGGTACGAAACCACCTCAAAGTTATTCTTTCGGATCAATCTATTCAAGAGTTCGTACTAGAATAACACCTTAAGACACAAATCAACCAAAATCCTAATGTCACCTAGATACTCCATTGTCACCTCAAGTATCCGTGGGCATGATTATACGATATGCATTACACAATCTCAGATTCATCTATTCAACAAACACAAAGTACTTCAAAGAGTGTCCCAAAGTTTCTATCGGAGAGTCAAGAACGTGTGCCAACCCCTATGCATAGGTTCATGGGTGGAACCCGCAAGTTGGTCACCAAAACATACATCAAGAGGCACATGATATCCCATTGTCACCACAGATAAGAACGGTAAGACATACATCAAGTGTTCTCATAAAAGACTCAATCCGATAAGATAACTTCAAAGGGGAAAACTCAATTCATCACAAGAGAGTAGAGGGGGAGAAACATCATAAGATCCAACTACAATAGCAAAGCTCGGGATACATCAAGATCGTGCCATAGAGGGAACACGAGAGAGAACACGAGAGAGAGAGATCAAAAACATAGCTACTGGTACATACCCTCAGCCCCGAGGGTGAACTACTCCCTCCTCGTCATGGAGAGCACCGAGATGATGAAGATGGCCACTGGTGAAGGATTCCCCCTCCGGCAGGGTGCTGGGAAGGGCTCCCGAGAGGTTTTTGGTGGCTACAGAGGCTTGCGGCGGCGGAACTCCTGATCTAACTTGATATTCGATAGTTTTAGGATACGTAGGGTTATATAGACGAAAGAAGTCGGTCGGGGGGGGGGGTGCTCGAGGGGTCCACGAGACAGGGGGACGCGCCCTACAGGGGGGCGCCCTCCTATCTCGTGGAGTCCTCGAGTATCTTCTGACTTGTTCTCCACGTCTCCAGGATGATATTCTTCCAAAAAATCACGTTGCCGAAGGTTTCATTCCGTTTGGACTCCGTTTGATATTCCTTTTCTTCGAAATACTGAAACAGGCAATAAAACAACAATATGGGCTAGGCCTCCGGTTAATAGGTTAGTCCCAAAAGTAACATAAAAGTGTATAATAAAGCCCATAATCATTCAAAACAAGTAATATAATAGCATGGAACAATAAAAAATTATAGATACATTTGAGACGTATCAAGCATCCCCAAGCTTAATTCCTACTCGTCCTCGAGTAGGTAAATGATAAAAACAGTTTTTTTTGATGTGGAATGCTACCTAGCATGATTCTCAATGTAATTTCTCTTTATTGTGGCATGAATGTTCAAATCCTAATGATTCAAAATAAAAGTCATATTGATAAAAGAAAAAGTAACACTTCAAGCATACTAATCAAAGTAATCATGTCTTCTCAAAATAACATGGCCAAAGAAAGTTATCCCTACAAAATCATATAGTCTGGCTATGCTTCATCTTCATCACACAAAGTATTTAATCATGCACAACCCCGATGACGAGCCAAGCAATTGTTTCATACTTTAATAATCTCAAACTCTTTCAACTTTCACGCAATACATGAGCGTGAGCCATGGACATAGCACTATATGTGGAATAGAATGGTGGTTGTGGAGAAGACAAAAAAGGAGAAGATAGTCTCACATCAACTAGGCGTATCAACGGGTTATGGAGATGCCCATTAATAGATATCAATGTGAGTGAGTAGGGATTGCCATGCAACGGATGCACTAGAGCTATAAATATATGAAAGCTCAACAAAAGAAAACTAGTGGGGTGCATCCAACTTGCTTGCTCACGAAGGCCTAGGGCATTTTGAGGAAGCCCATCATTGGAATATACAAGCCAAGTTCTATAATGAAAAATTCCCACTAGTAAATGAAAGTGACAACATATGAGACCCTCTATCATGAAGATCATGGCAAAAGTGTGGAAAAAGGATAGTAGCATTGTCCCTTCTCTCTTTTTCTCTCATTTTTTTATTCGGACTTTTCTCTTTTTTTTATGGCCACTCTTTTTTTTATATTTCATCCAGAGTCTCATCCCGACTTATGGGGGAATCATAGTCTCCATCATTCTTTCCTCACTGGGACAATGCTCTAATAATGATGATCATCACACTTTTATGGATTTACAACTCAACAATTACAACTCGATACTTAGAACAAAATATGACTCTATATTAATGCCTCTGGCAGTGTACCGGGATATGCAATGAATCAAGAGTGACATGTATGAAAGAATTATGAACGATGGCTTTGCCACAAATAAAATGTCAACTACATGTTCATGCAAAAAGCAATATGGCAAAAGTAATGTGTGTCATATGAACGGAACGGTGGAAAGTTGCATGGCAATATATCTCGGAATGGCTATGGAAATGCCATAATAGGTAGGTATGGTGGCTGTTTTGAGGAAGGAGTATGGTGGGTGTATGGTACCGGCGAAAGTTGCACGATACAAGAGAGGCTAGCAATAATGGAGGGGTGAAAGGAGTGCGTATAATCCATGGACTCAACATTAATCAAAAGAACTCATATACTTGTTGTAAAAAATTTAGAAGTCATCAAAAACCAAAGCACTACACGCATGCTCCTAGGGGGATAGATTGGTAGGAAAAGACCATCGCTCATCCCCGACTGCCACTCATAAGGAAGACAATAAATAAATAAAATTGTGCTCCAACTTCCTCACAAAGCGGTTCACCGTACGTGCATGCTACGGGAATCACAAACTTCAACACAAGCATTCTTTAAATCCATAATCACCCAACTAGCATGACTTTAATATTACTACCTCCATATCTCAAAACAATTATCAAGCATCAAATCGATCATAGCATCCAATTCACTTCCTATGATAGTTTTCATTCAAATAACCATGCTATTTAAGACTCTCGAAATAATATAAGTGAAGCAGGAGAGTCTAGCAATTTCTTCAAAATATAACCACCGCCGTGCTCTAAAAGATATAAGTGACGTACTAGAGCAAACAACAAACTACTCCGAAAGATATAAGTGAAGATCAAAGAGTAGCTAAATAATTATGCAACTATGCAAAGACTCTCTCTCATTATATAATTTCAGATCTTGGTATCTTATTCAAACAGCAAGCAAAGCAAAATAAAATGACAATGCAAGGATAGCACAACTCATGTGAAGAAGCAAAAACTTAGGCTCAACCGATACTAACCGATAGTTGTTGAAGAAGAAAGGTGGGATGCCTACCGGGGCATCCCCAAGCTTGGACTTTTGTGTCTCCTTAATTCCCTTCATGTCACGGTTTCTCTTCTTTTTATCAAAAGCTTCATTCACAACAAACTCAACAAGAACTCGTGATATCGGTTAGTATAAACCAATGCTAAACCTTATCACTTTCTACTGTAACAAATCACTAAAATTATTATTCAACATTGAATACTAAATGCCTCTGCATATTCAATACTCCTATCCTCAAATAGAATCATTAAACAAGCAAACAAATGCAAACAATGTAACCATAACAGCAATCTGTCAAAACAGTACAGTCTGTAAAGAATGCAAGGGTATCAATACTTTCCTGACTCCAAAAATTATGAACTAAAATTCCCACTGTAATATATTTATCAGAGCTTAATATGCAAAAATATTCAACACTATACCATTCTCTTACTTTTCTAGGGAATTTTGCAACAGCGGTAAACTTTCTGTTTCCAAACAGCAACATGTATACTAGCAAGGTAAGCATGGCAAATGCTATCCTTGACTTTTTTATTGAAACTAAAGGTGCAAAACATTATTCTTACTAACAGCAAGCAAATACTAACAAAAGAAAATGACTCTCCAAGCAAAACACATATCATGTGGTGAATAAAAATATAGCTCCAAGTAAAGTTACCGATGAACGAAGACGAAAGAGGGGATGCCATCCGGGGCATCCCCAAGCTTAGGCTCTTGGTTGTACTTGAATATTACCTTGGGGTGCCTTGGGAATCCCCAATCTTAGGCTCTTTCCACTCCTTATTCCATAGTCCATCGAATCTTTTACCCAAAACTTGAAAACTTAAACCACACAAAACTCAAAACAAAACTCGTAAGCTCCGTTAGTATAAGAAAATAAAACCACCACTTAGGTACTGTAATGAACTCATTCTAAATTAATATTGGTGTAATATCTACTGTATTCTAACTTCTCTATGGTTCATACCACTTAATACTAGCTATAGATGCATAAAAATAAGCAAACAACACAATGAAAACAGAATCTGTCAAAAACAGAACAGTCTGTAGTAATCTGTATCAAACGCATACCTCTGGAACCCCAAAAATTATGAAATAAATTTCTGGATCTGAGAGATTTGTCTATTAATCATCTGCAAAAAGAATCAACCTAAAAGCCCTCTTCAGTAAACAATAGAAGATAATCTCGTGAGCGCTAAAGTTTCTGTTTTTCACAGCAAGATCACATAAACTTCACCCGAGTCTTCCCAAAGGTTCTACTTGGCACTTTATTGAAACAAAAGCTATAAAACATGATTACTAAAGTAGCATAATCATGTGGACACACAAAAATAGTAAGAATAAATATTGGGTTGTCTCCCAACAAGCGCTTTTCTTTAATGCCTTTGTAGCTAGGCATGATGATAGCAATGATGCTCACATAGAAGATAAGAATTGAAGCAAAAAGAGAGCATCATGAAGAATGTGACTAGCACATTTAAGTCTAACCCAATTCCTATGCATAGGGATTTTGTGAGCAAACAACTTACGGGAACAATAATCAACTAGCATAGGAAGGTAACACAAGCATAACTTCAAAAAATTTAACACATAGAGAGGAAACTTGATATTATTGCAATTACTACAAGCATATGTTCCTCTCTTAAAATAATTTTCAGTAGCATCATGAATGAATTCAAAAATATAACCAGCACCTAAAGCATTCTTTTCATGATCTACAAGCATAGAAAATTTACTACTCTCAACATAAGCAAATTTATTCTCATGAATAGTAGTGGGAGCAAACTCAACAAAATAACTATCATGTGAGGCATAATACAATTGAAATATAAAATCATGATGACAAGTTTCATGGTTATCATGATTCCTAATAGCATACAAGTCATCACAATAATCATCATAGATAGCAACTTTTTTCTCATAATCAATTGGAACCTCTTCCGAAATAGTGGAATCATCACTAAATAAAGTTGACACTCTTCAAAATCCACTTTCATGTTCATCACAATAAGATTCAACATCCTCCAAAATAGTGGGATCAATACTACCTAAAGTTGACACTCTTCCAAACCCACTTTCATCAATATAATCATCATAAGTAGGAGGCATGCTATCATCAAAATAAATTTGCTCATCAAAACTTGGGGGACAAAAGATATTATCCTCATCAAACATAGCTTCCCCAAGCTTGTGGCTTTGCATATCATTAGCATCATGGATATTCAAGGAATTCAAACTAACTACATTGCAATCATGCTCATCATTCACATATTTCATGCTAAGCATTTTATGTAATTCTTCTTCTAGCACTTGAGCACAATTTTCCTTTCCATCATTCTCAGGAAAGATATTAAAAAGACGAAGCGTATGAGACAAACTTAACTCCATTTTTTGTAGTTTTATTTTATAAACTAAACTACTGATAAAACAAGAAACAAAAAGATTCGATTGCAAGATCTAAAGATATACCTTCAAGCACTCACCTCCCCGGCAACGGCGCCAGAAAAGAGCTTAGTTGACGGGGTGTGAGTGAGTGCCCTTTACCTAGCCTCCCCGGCAACTGCGCCAGAAAAGAGCTTGATGTCTACTACACAACCTTCTTGTAGACGTTGTTGGGCCTGCAAGTGCACAGGTTTGTAGGACAGTAGCAAATTTCCCTCAAGTGGATGACCTAAGGTTTATCAATCCGTAGGAGGTGTAGGATGAAGATGGTCTCTCTCAAACAACCCTGCAACCAAATAACCAAAGAGTCTCTTGTGTCCCCAATAAACCCAATACAATGGTAAATTGTATAGGTGCACTAGTTCGGCGAAGAGATGGTGATACAAGTGCAATATGGATGGTAGATAAAGGTATTTGTAATCTGAAATAATAAAAACAGCAAGGTAACAAGTGGTAAAAGTGAGCGTAAACGGTATTGCAATGATAGGAAACAAGGCCTAGGGTTCATACTTTCACTAGTGCAAGTTCTCTCAACAATAATAACATAGTTAGATCATATAACAATCCCTCAACATGCAACGAAGAGTCACTCCAAAGCAACTAATAGCGGAGAACGAACGAAGAGATTATGGTAGGGTACGAAACCATCTCAAAGTTATTCTTTCGGATCAATCTATTCAAGAGTTCGTACTAGAATAACACCTTAAGACACAAATCAACCAAAACCCTAATGTCACCTAGATACTCCATTGTCACCTCAAGTATCCGTGGGCATGATTATATAATATGCATCACACAATCTCAGATTCATCTATTCAACCAACACAAAGTACTTCAAAGAGTGTCCCAAAGTTTCTACTGGAGAGTCAAGAACGTGTGCAACCCCTATGCATAGGTTCATGGGTGGAACCCGCAAGTTGGTCACGAAAACATACATCAAGAGGCACATGATATCCCAATGTCACCACAGATAAGCACGGCAAGACATACATGAAGTGTTCTCATAAAAGACTCAACCCGATAAGATAACTTCAAAGGGGAAAACTCAATTCATCACAAGAGAGTAGAGGGGGAGAAACATCATAAGATCCAACTACAATAACAAAGCTCGGGATACATCAAGATCGTGCCATAGAGGGAACACAAGAGAGAACACGAGAGCGAGAGACAGAGATCAAACACATAGCTACTGGTACATACCCTCAGCCCCGAGGGTGAACTACTCCCTCCTCGTCATGGAGAGCGCTGGGATGATGAAGATGGCCACTGGTGAAGGATTCCCCCTCCGGCATGGTGCCGGGAAGGGCTCACGAGAGGTTTTTGGTGGCTACAGAGGCATGCGGCGGCGGAACTCCTGATCTATCTTGATATTCGATAGTTTTAGGGTACGTAGGGTTATATAGAC
>NC_057798.1:155660071-155684984 GCF_018294505.1 Triticum aestivum | reverse complement strand
CCTCGAGTATCTTCTGACTTGAAATCCACGTCTCCAGGATGAAATTCTTCCAAAAAATCACGTTGCCGAAGGTTTCATTCCGTTTGGACTCCGTTTGATATTCCTTTTCTTCGAAATACTGAAACAGGTAATAAAACAACAATATGGGCTAGGCCTCCGGTTAATAGGTTAGTCCCAAAAGTAATATAAAAGTGTATAATAAAGCCCATAATCATTCAAAACAAGTAATATAATAGCATGGAACAATAAAAAATTATAGATACGTTGGAGACGTATCAGTCGACAAACCCTAAATGATGAAACCTTGGCTTCTATAGGGTGCCTCGGTGTCGATGAGAACCTAAATGATGTACGCTTAGGCTTTTAGGGTGCCAATAACCTAAATGATTTTGTTCCTTGACAATAACCAACTTTTTGACCAAACTTTTTTCCTATTTAGAGCGAAGCATGGCCAACAACGATGAGGCCGGCGGTTCGGGCGGCAAGCAATTCTGGGAGCTGTCCTAGGAGATGGATGAACAACCTCACCGCTATGAGGATGCCGCGGAAGACACCGATCATGACTACACAACCCCTAGTGGCGTCGGGGATGACACCACTAATGGTGCCGCCAAGGATGCCACCACTTATGGTGCCGCTGAGGATGCCACCACTGATGATGGTGGCACACGCACAGATGGCAGCCAATCGAAGAGGCAACAGAAGGACCGGCGCCCAAAAGCGCTCCGCACCGTCAAGGAGGAATTTACTCAAGTGGACTCCGACGGGCATCCAACGGAGCCCAAACATATAGTCAAGGGGTACTTGGTTCAGCTCGGGTGCATTCTCTGGAGCACCGTCTTGATCAACACCGAGAACCTTAGGCATAAGGACCGAGGGAATTTGCGCAACCTCCTCTTCATGAAGCTGCATGAACGATACAAGTTCCCCGCTGAATTTGAAAACACACGCCTCTCAGGGAATAAAGTGAACAATGCCGCCCTCACGAGGATGAGCACGGCCCTGTCTACTTGGAGAAGCGCGGTGAAGAGAATGATTGAGAAAGGTGATAGTTATGAGAAGATCAAGGCGAAAAATCCTTCGATCAGCAAAGATGACTACAAGGAGTTCAAGATCAAGTGCGAGAGCAGTGAAACCTCCGAATCAAGTCAGTGGGGAAAAGAAATGCGGGAGTTGAACTTAGGGGAACAGAAACTCGGTCCCGACGATTACAGAGTGGCGGAGCCTATATGGGACAAGGAGGACGCGGAGCATACCGAGCAAGGCCTACCACCCCGCTTCGAGAAATACAGCAGTGACAAGCAGACCAGGAACTATGTCAGGGCCCGGTACAAGGAGGACCCGATAACAAAGAATATTACCACGGATCCAAAGACCAGGGCGCTTGAGCTTATTCTGGCGAAGGAGACCGAAAGTAGTAGCGCGGGTCGTCTCAGAGCACCCCTACTTGGGACAGCACTCTAAATAGGGCGTTGAACGTAATGAAAAACAAGGATAAGCTCAGTAAGCCGTCGTCAGTTGGTCGTGTGGCCGGCAAAGGCTTGTCCACAAAATGGTCGTCATACTATACTGCTGGTGGGCGAAAGGAGGAAAAGACCAGCTTGGAAAGCTAGTCGCGCGAGGTTGAAGAACTCAAGGCACAAGTGGCGCGGATTCCGGAGATTATCCAAGAGCAAGTGCAACAACAACTGGGAACGACGCTCACCGGCATTATGCCTACATTGATTCATGGGCTGACGAGTGGATTCCGGGTGGCCAACAGGGGCCACCCCCGATTCCCAGCTTCACGGCCAGCAACTCGCACAACGCGCAGGCGGCGCCATTGGTGTCTCCGGCGGCGCCATTGGTGTCACTGGCGGCGGCGGTATTGGTGTCTCCGACGCCGGCACGGGCATTGGAGCTTAATGCACCCGGGTGTACGCCGGCCGGCACCTCGCCAGCAAGCAGCCCCTCTGTCAGTTGCACGCCCGCCGTTGGTGGTGCCTCGACATTAGCCGAGCTCGACGCCATCATCACAGTAACTAATTAAGCCTCTCGGCCAAGGGCTTCATCTCCTTTTGCCTTTGACTGGGCATCCCTGACACCCTACATGTTTTCGCAGGGCGCCGCCGACGTTCTGTGCACTCTCCTACACTTCGTGAACGACGAGTTGGTCGATGTCGCCAAGGGAAAAACCGTTCAACCGGGCAACCCCGAGTTCCACGGTAAACCGATGCCACCCACCGTGTATAGGGTTCAACTGGTTCAGGTGCTGCCAGGCTGCAACGAGTTGTTACCTCCGATTCGACCCGCCGGGGCCGACGAAGATGATCCGATGACCCTCAGCGCCTGCCTAAGCTGGCCCCTGCTTTGGCCGAAGAGCCAGATTCGTTTGGGGGCGGGGGACACCACCCTACAGACAAGAACGCCAGTCGTGCCAGCGCCAAGACATGGCAAGAACGCCGCAATGCTACCGGACAATGCCAGACATCCCTATGTCACAAGATCCAGACATGCATATGGCACAGGATCTGGACGATGATGACAACAACGACGATACATTTACCAACGTTGATAAGTACTTTGCCGAACATCGGTACGGTGACGAGTTCGGCGGGCCTCCTTCTCAAGAACCCAACCAAGACGACCGCGATCTAGCTGGTACGGCAGAGAAATCCAATTGCAACAGGCGTCGTATGGCGTTCAGTTCTCAGGAGACACCTCCAGCTCCCACCTTCACCGAGCCTCAGATAGCTGAGGTGCGAAATATTATCAGCCCCAACACGCTCACGAAGGCGGTCTGTGAGCAGAACTTGGTCCCATTACAGCAGATCAAGAAGAAGGGACGGAAATGAAAGACTAACATGGGCGCCGGTGCGAGCCAGCAGGCATCGAGTATGATCCATGCTCAGGATGGGCCACCTTCACCTCAGGATATCTTGAGGAGGGTGCATGTGGCGGGTAGGGCGATGCTACCGACAAATATGCTCAATGCTGCAACCGGTGCTATGCGGAGTCTGCATGACAGCGTTCTTTCTTTGGAGAAGATGCGTCTCTCCCAGAATGATGTGGCATACCCGGTTTTCGTGGCCAAGGTGCCAGAGGGCAAGGGCATTGTGGATGGCGCCATCGGGGGTACGACCGTCCTGCGGTTTGATTACATCTTTGCTATGTTTAATCTTCATCCACTGCACTACACCTTCGTTCGGCTGTTTTTGCTGAGTATGGAGATGCGATCATTCGAGACAAGACCCCAGACATCATGATAGTCGACCCCTTCTACATGCGTACCAAGATCTTGGGCAGCGCTGGGGACCGGCAAGTCGCGAGTTCACACCTCGAAGGCGTCATTCTAGCAAACCCAGATAAGGATAACTTCCTCGTGCCTTACTTTCCCGATTAAGTCATCCCCTCACCACCCCATAACATATGATTTCTTAGTTTTAGATCGTTCTTTTTTTCCTAACATTTCGTGTTCTGTGCAGTGACACACATTGCACACTCATCCTCTTAAGCCCGAAATATTCCACGGCCACGTATTTCGACCCGGACCGTGACTCCAAGATAGACTACACAAATATCAAGAAAGTTCTTGATGATGCTCTCCCCGGCTACGCCACATCTGGAGGCACCTTTAAGAGGCTAGTTCGTAGGTACGGCAGGCACGTGTTCACCCACAATACGACGTTCCCCTGTGTCAAGCAGCCGCCTGGCGGTCAGAAGGATTCCTACTATGCCCTCCATCACATGAGGGCAATCGTACGGGACCATAATCACCTTCTGCTACCAAATAATGTCAAAGATTGGGCCGCAAGCTTGGCGGCAATCCAGGACGCGGACCTCCGACAAGAATTCTTTCGCATCCAGTCGGAGTTTGCAGAAATCATCCATCAAGATGTCCTTCATACCTTGGGGCAGTTGTACCTCAGAGAGCAACCGTCCAACAGTGAGATAGACACAACACTTCAAATGCAGGCTGACAACGCCCGCGACTTCATGACCATCACGAAAAACGGCGGCTTCATCCACGCTCCGGTCCCATGAGTCGAGTCGAAAGTAGTGATGCTATTTGTAGTTCAGAAACATCGATTAGCTCATGTTGTAATTAAACTTTAATGAACTTGTATGTCTCTTTGGTTTGGACAGTCGTTCAAATTAGATGTAATCGATGCTATTTATTAGTAGGACCATGAATCGTGTTATTAATGTCTTGCTTTTCTCTTCCATTCCTTTTGTTGCATACTTATATATTGCTTATGTATTGTCTGTTGTTTAGCTTGTGCATAGAGATGCTGTCGTATGTTGTGTACAAGGGTAAGGTTCCTGGAGTCTACGACGACTGGGAGGAGTGTCGGAGACAGGTTCACCGTTTCAGCGATAACAATTACAAAGGGTACACCACTAGGGCGGAGGCGGAATCTAGATACGCCCGCTATCTAGCGGGAGAGAGGAGGGAGCGTTGGAGGAACCGGGTGAAGACCAATTTCATCACGATGATGCTCATCGTGATGACCGCAGCTCTCTTCTATGTGATGGTAGTTTAGATGATCGATATCAACTTGTAATGTGAAGACAAACTCGCTACTCGCGGTCTCGAGACTTGTAATGTTCTATCTTTGTTCGGTCTTTTGAATTCGGAGACTAATATGATGAATTGTATTCGGAGACTAATCTTCTATTGTATTCGATGAATCTGCTATTGCTATGTGGTGTTGTCTAAATTCTGTTCAATAATATATTTTGTAACCTGTGAAAATATCAGAAAATAAAAAAAATCCCTAATATTCATACTAGTGGCGCACCACACAAGACACTAATGGCGCACTGTGATAATCACACTAATGGCGCATCACCCACTGGTGCGCCATTAGTATGCCAAAGCACATGGGTACATATGCCCCCCTAGGAGGCATTCTAATGGCGCACTATGGGCTATACTAATGGCGCACTACGTGGTGCGCCATTAGAACACCAGATACTAATGGCGCACCAATGGCGTGATGCTAGTGACGCACCAGTAGTGCGCAATTAGTAGGCAAAACTGGTGCGCCACTAGCATGCCTTTTCCTAGTAGTGATATACCCAGAGCATTGGTCCCGGTTCGTGGCACCAACAGGGACCAATGCTCCCCTTTAGTCCCGGTTGGTGCCACCAACCGGGACCAAAGTTCTCTTTTTGGCAGCCCAAAGGGCGGGAAGCAGGGGCCTTTGGTCCCGGTTGGTGGCACCAACCGGGACAAAAGGGGGGGCATTAGTCCTGGTTGGTGCCACGAACCGGGACCAATGCACGCCTTTAGTCCCGATTGGTGCCACCAACCGGGACCAAAGGCCCTGTGCTGCCTGCGTCGCGACCAAGGTTTAGTACCACCTCTCTAGTTGAGAGGGGCTCGGAGTGGTTTATATGCACGGGTGTGCTGACCACTTCGAGATCCTCTCTGATGCAGGCTTACAAGCCTAATCTGACACTGCTATGCCTGTGGGCCTACTGGGCCTTCTGCGGGCTTGAATCATGGCCCATGGTTGGGTTTCTATTCGTATTCAAGCTGTGGTGGCCTAGTAGGTGGCATTTTCTTTATTTGTTTTCCTGTTTTTTTTGCATTATTTATTTTCTGTTGTTTTTTGCTTTATTTTTTAGTTCTTTTTTCTTTTAGGTAATAAAAAATTTTAAACTTTCTGGTAGTGCCATTTGTTTGCCAATTTGAATAGTTTAAATTTGAATTTTTTGAAATTTGTGTGAATCACTAGTCTTTGGAATCTTTATTATAGAAATAGATTTTTGGGTGATTCTTTTTCCTGCTATTTAATATTACTGTGTTTTATCATTATATTCAGAAATAGATTTTGTTATTTTAGTTTCTAACAAAAAAAATTCTTTATGATAATTCTTTTTGCTATTAAAGTTTCTAACAAAAAATTCTTTATGAAAATTCTTTTTTGCTTTTAATGTTTTGAACAGAAAATTCTTTGATAATTTTGGTTGCATAAATTTTATATAGTTATAGTTTTAGTAATACTAGAGGTTTATAATAGTTTTTTGAGTTGATTCCTTTTGCTATTGGAGTTTTATAAAAGCTTTTTAGTTGATTCTTTTTGCTATTGAAGGATATTATAGTTTTGTTTTAGTTGATCATAACAAAATATTTTAATTGATTATTTTTAGTTCATCTTTTTGCTATTAGTTCATTCTTTCAGCTAAATGACCCTTAAATTGAAAATCACTACAAATGAACTTTGAAAAGGTTGAAAGTTGGCATGGTATCATCATTTCACCCACATAGCATGTGCTAAAAAGTTGGGAGGGTTACGACAAAAATTGGATGCACTTCGTGTACAAAACAGACAATCTCTTTGGCAGTATCAAGGTTTGGGACGAAAACTCATCTCTTACGAAGGGATTTCATTTGTTCACATGTAACTAAAGTGATATTCTAGATCAAAGGCATCATCATAATAGTTGTGGATAGAAAGTCTTCACTTTTTCTTCGCTTATGTCCTTTGCTTATTGCGCCGTAACCATGGATAATCTTCATCGTTTAACAGGGTGCTTGGGTCAGCCTTGACTTTGAAGGGAGGAATTTCATGAAACTTTTCATAATCTTCAGACATGTCTGTCTTGCCCTCCAATCCCACGATGTCTCCTTTTCCTGAAAGAAATATGTGGCGCTTTGGCCCATCATATGATGTATCCGCTTCCTTATCTTTTCTTTTTCTCGGCTAGGTAGACATGTCCTTCACATAGAAAACCTGCGCCACATCATTGGCTAGGATGAATGGTTCGTTTGTGTACCATAGATTATTCGGATCCACTTTGTCATTCCGTACTATGGGTCTACCTGTACCCAGGCTCGTGACAGATTAACGCATTTGCACTTAAACAAAGGGACCTTAAAATAATGTCCATAGTCAAGTTCCCATATGTCCACTATGTAACCATAATATGTGTCCTTTCCCCTCTTGGTTGCCGCATCAAAGCGGACACCACTGTTTTAGTTGGTGCTCTTTTGATCTTGGGCGATCGTGTAAAATGTATTTCCATTTATCTTGTACCCTTTGTAAGTCATTATAGTCGAAGATGGTTCCCTCGCCAACGAGTACATGCCATCAGAAACAGTGTTGTCACCCCTGAGACGTGTTTGCAACCAACTGCCGAAACTCCTGATGTGTTCACATGTAATCCAGTCGTCACACTGGTCCGGGTGTTTGGAGCGCAGAATGTTCTTGTGTTCATCGACATACAGGGTCACCAAGGTAGAATTCTGTAGAACTGTGTAGTGTGCTTGAGACCAAGAATGCCCATCCCTACATATTATTGAGTCCCCTCCTAGCGTGCCTTTTCCACTCAGTCTCCCCTCATACCGCGGTTGAGGGAGACCTATCTTCTTAAGGTCAGGAATGAAGTCAACACAAAACCCAATGACATCCTCTGTTTGATGGCCCATGAGATGCTTCCTTCTGGCCTAACACGGTTACAAACATATTTCTTTAGGATTCCCATGAACCTCTCAAAGGGGAACATATTGTGTAGAAATACAGGGCCCAGAACGACAATCTCGTCGACTAGATGAACTAGGACGTGTGTCGTGATATTGAAGAAGGATGGTGGGAACACCAGCTTGAAACTGACAAGAAATTGCGCCACATCACTCCTTAACCTTGGTAGGATTTCTGGATCGATCACCTTCTGAGAGATTGCATTGAGGAATGAATATAGCTTCACAATGGCTAATCGAACATTTTCTGGTAGAAGCCCCCTCAATGCAACCGAAAGCAGTTGCGTCATAATCATGTGGCAGTCATGAGACTTCAGGTTGTGGAACATTTTCTCTGCCATATTTATTATTCCCTTTATATTCGACGAGTAGCCAGACGGGATCTTCATACTGAGCAGGCAATCAAAGAAGATTTCCTTCTCTTCTTTGGTAAGAGCATAGCCGGCAAGACCTTCATACTGCTTTGGAGGCATGCCATCTTTTTCGTGCAAACGTTGCAGGTCCTCCCATGCCTCCGGTGCATCTTTTGTCTTCCCATACATGCCCAAGAAGCCTAACATGTTCACGCAAAGGTTCGTCATCACGTGCATCACGTTGATTGAAGAGCGGACCTTTAGGTCTTTCCAGTAGGATATGTCCCAAAATATAGATTTCTTCTTCCACATGGGTGCGCGTCCCTTAGTGTCATTCGGAACAGATAGTCTGTCGGGACCCTTTCCGAAGATTACTTTTAAATCATTGACCATAGCAAGTACGTGATCACCGGTCGCATCGCGAGCTTCTTCTGCTGATCTGCCTCGCCTTTGAAATGCTTGCCTTTCTTTCGACATTGATGGTTGGTCGAAAGAAATTGACGATGCCCCAGGTACACATTCTTCCTGCATTTGTCCAGGTATTTACTTTCAGTGTCATCTAAATAGTGCATGCATGTGTGGTATCCCTTGTTTGTCTGTCCTGAAAGGTTACTGAGAGCAGGCCAATCATTGATGGTTACAAACAACAATGCATGTAGGTCAAATTCCTCCTGTTTGTGCTCATCCCTGATGTCTACGACGCAACCTTCTTCTTGTAGACGTTGTTAGGCCTCCAAGTGCAGAGGTTTGTAGGACAGTAGCAAATTTCCCTCAAGTGGATGACCTAAGGTTTATCAATCCATGGGAGGCGTAGGATGAAGACGGTCTCTCTCAAACAACCCTGCAACCAAATAACAAAGAGTCTCTTGTGTCCCCAACACACCCAATACAATGGTAAATTGTATAGGTGCACTAGTTTGGCGAAGAGATGGTGATACAAGTGCAATATGGATGGTAGATAAAGGTATTTGTAATCTGAAATTATAAAAACAGCAAGGTAGAAAGTAACAAAAGTGAGCGTAAATGGTTTGCAATGGTAGGAAACAAGGCCTAAGGTTCATACTTTCACTCGTGCAATTTCTCTCAACAATAATAACATAACTGGATCATATAACTATGCCTCAACATGCAACAAAGAGTCACTCCAAAGACACTAATAGCAGAGAACAAACGAAGAGATTATGGTAGGGTACGAAACCACCTCAAAGTTATCCTTTTTGATCTATCTATTCAAGAGTCCGTAGTGAAATAACATGAAGCTATTCTTTCCGTTCGATCTATCATAGAGTTCGTACTAGAATAACACCTTAAGACACAAATCAACCAAAACCCTAATGTCACCTAGATACTCCAATGTCACCTCAAGTATCCGTGGACATGATTATATGATATGCATCACACAATCTCAGATTCATCTATCCAACGAACATAAAGTACTTCAAAGAGTGCCCCAAAATTTCTACTGGAGAGTCAAGACGAAAATGTGTGCCAACCCCTATGCATAGATTCCCAAGGTCATGGAACCCGCAAGTTGATCACCAAAACATACATCAAGTTGATCACGTGAATATCCCATTGTCACCACAGATAAGCACGACAAGACATACATCAAGTGTTCTCAAATCCTTAAAGACTCAATCCGATAAGATAACTTCAAAGGTAAAACTCAATCCATTACAAGAGAGTAGAAGGGGAGGAACATCATAAGATCCAACTATAATAGCAAAGCTCGCGATACATCAAGATCGTGCCAAATCAAGAACACGAGAGAGAGAGAGAGAGAGAGAGAGAGAGAGAGAGAGATCAAACACATTGCTACTGGTACATACCCTCAGCCCCAAGGGTGAACTACTCCCTTCTCGTCATGGAGAGCGCCGGGATGATGAAGATGGCCACCGGCGAGGGATCCCCCCTCCGGCAGGGTGCCCGAACAGGGTCCCAATTGGTTTTTGGTGGCTATAGAAGCTTGCGGCGGCGGAACTCCCGATCTATTCTGCTCTTCGATGTTTTTAGGGTATATGGAGATATATAGGCGAAAGAAGTTGGCCAGGGGAGCCACGAGGGTCCCACGAGAGTGGAGGGCGTGCCCAGGGGGTGGGCGCGCCCCCCTGCCTCGTGGCCTCCTCGAAGCTTCAGCTCCACGTCTCCTGGATCACGTTCGTTCCAAAAATCACGCTCCCGAAGGTTTCATTCCGTTTGGACCCCGTTTGATATTCCTTTTCTTCAAAACACTGGAATAGGCAAGAAAACAACAATATGGGCTGGGCCTCCGGTTAATAGATTAGTACCAAAAATAATATAAAAGTGTATAATAAAGCTCGTAAACGTCCAAAACAGATAATATAATAGCATGGATGCTTCATAAATTATAGATACGTTGGAGACGTATCAGCATCCCCAAGCTTAATTCCCGCTTGTCCTCGAGTAGGTAAATGGTAAATTAAATAATTTATGAAGTGTGAATGCTAGCAGGTGCACAAGTTTGATCAATGATAATTTCAATCACCTTTTCTAGCATGATTATATGTCATAACACTAGTTCATCTCATAGAACTTCTCAAGATCAAGTAACAAGCTATTCACATGTTAAAGCATAGACCATAAACTTTCTTGAAAACCAGCAAACTTCATTCTCAGTCATCAAACAGTTACAATTCATCTTATTTTCAGGAAGGGTCTATGTTAGAGCTTTGATTTAGCAAACTCCACATACTCAACTATCATATGGTCTTCCATGATTGCTACCACTCAAAGCATATTTTTAGAACAAATAGCATCCATCAAACACAGAGAAAGATAGGGGCTTAGTGTTTCGCTTCCCAACTCACTTATCATATAGATAATTGTCAACAATAATAAATCATGATCAAATATATTTGCATGGCCATATATTCTTAGATCTTTCCGCAACACACGATGCTTGCCAACTAAAGAGTAGGTAGGAATGAGAAGGAATACTACTGACTCTTGCATAAAAGTAAAAGATAGGCCCTTCGCAGAGGGAAGCAGGGATTTGCAGAGGTGCCAGAGCTCGATTTTGAAATAGAGATAAATAATTTTGAGAGGTATGATCTCATTGTCAACATAACAACCAAGAGTTCCCAATATCTTCCATTCTACATACATTATAGGCGGTTCCCAAACAGAATGGTAAAGTTTTTACTCCCCCTCCACCAGCAATCACCAATCCATGGCTTGTCCGAAACAACGGGTGCCTCCAACTACTATCAATCCTGGGGGAGTTTTTGTTTGCAATTATTTTGATTTGATTTTGATCTTTTGATCATGGGACTTGGCATCCCAGTTACCAGCCATTTTTCTCATGAATGATGAGCGGAGTCCACTCATCGTGAGAATAATCCACCTAGCATGGAAGATACTGACAGACCCTAGTCGCTACATGAGCGATTCGGGCATACAAAAAAGATTATTATTGAAGGTTTAGAGTTTGGCACATGCAAATTTACTTGGAACGGCAGGTAAATACCGCATATAGGTAGATATGGTGGACAATCATGTAAGAAACTTGGTTCAAGAGATTTGGATGCACAAGCAGTATTCCCGCTTAGTACAGATATTTTGGCTAGCAAAGGATTCTAAATAGCAAGCACCACATGTTGGAGGATCTTTAACAATATAACTTCTATACAAATACACCCAAGCATAACTCATTACATTGTCTTCCTTGTCCAACTTCAACTAAATTGCTCAAGTTTTAAAATAATTAATGGGGCTCACAATCATAGAAGATGTCTAAGATAGTATATTTATATGTGAAATTTCTCTTCCTTCAATATTCTTTCATGAATTGTTCAAGTGACCAATACAATGCTTGCTAACCTTCAATAAATTTACAACCTCTACTTCTTAGATGTGAAGTCATTACTCCCAACGGGGTAAGCATATGAAACATATATAATTTCAGATTTATGACATTCAACTCATTCAACCATTTACTCATAGGATATAAGTGAAGCACACAAGTAAACGACAAACTACTCCAAAAAGATATAAGTGAAAATCAATGAGTAGTCAAATAATTATTTAACTATGTGAGGACTCTCTCTCATTTAATAATTTCAGATCTTGGTATTTTATTCAAACAGCAAGCAAAACAAAATAAAATGGCATTGCAAGGATAGCCCATCTCATGTGAAGTAGCAAAAACTTAGGCTCAACCAATACTAACCGTTAATTGTTGAAGAAGAAAGGTGGGATGCCTACCGGGGCATCCCCAAGCTTGGATGCTTGAGACTTCTTGGAATATTATCTTGGGGTGCCTTGGGCATCCCCAAGCTTGAGCTTTTGTGTGTCCTTAATTCCTTTTATATCTCGGTTTCGTAAATCTCGAAAGCTTCATCCACACCAAACTCAAGAAGAACTCGTGAGATAAGTTAGTATAAAACAATGCAATAACCTTATCATTTTCTACTGTAACATGTTACTAAAATTATTATTCAACATTGCATAATAAATGTCTCTGCATATTTACTACTCTTATCCTCAAATAGAATCATTAAACAAGCAAGCATATGCAAACAATGCAAACATAACAGCAATCTGCCAAAACCGTATAGTTTGTAAAGAATGGAAGATTCATCATAGTTCCCTAACTACAAAAATTATGATAAAAATACTACACTGTAGATGATTTGTCAGAGCTCATTATGCAAAAAGATTCAACATTATATCACTCTCTGACTTTTCTAGGGAATTTTTGCAACAGCGGTAAACTTTCTGTTTTGAAACAGCAACATGTATACATGCAAAATAAGTATGGTAAAGGCTATCCTTGACATTTTTATTGAAAATATAGATGAAAAAAATTATTATAAATAACAGAAAGCAAATACTAACAAAAGAAAATGACGCTCCAAGCAAAACACATATCATGTGGTGAATAAAAATATAGCTCCAAGAAAAGTTACCGATGAACGAAGATGAAAGAGGGGATGCCATCCAGGGCATGCCCAAGCTTAGGCTCTTGGTTGTCCTTGAATATTACGTTGGGGTGCCTTGGGAATCTCCAATCTTAGGGTCTTGCCACTCCTTATTCCATAGTCCATCGAATCTTTGCCCAAAACCTGAAAACTTCAACCACACAAAACTCAAAACAAAACTCGTAAGCTCCGTTAGTATAAGAAAATAAATAACCACTTAGGTACTGTTGTGAACTCATTATTTATTTATATTGGTGTTAAACCTACTGTATTCGAACTTCTCTATGGTTCATTACCTCCGATACTACTCATAGATTCATCAAAATAAGCAAACAACATAATGAAAACAGAATCTGTCAAAAACAGAACTGTCTGTAGTAATCTGTATCATTCGAATACTTCTGTAACTCCAAAAATTCTGAAATAAATTGGTGGACCTGAGGAATTTGTCTATTAATAATCTGCAAAAATAATCAACCCAAAATCACTCTACAGTAAAAAATGGCAGCTAATCTCGTGAGCGCAAAGTTTCTGTTTGTTTTACAGCAAAATCATATAGACTTCACCCAAGTCTTCCCAAAGGTTCTACTTGGCACAAACACTAAATAAAACATAAAACCAGATCTAACCAGAGGCTAGATGAATTATTTATTACTAAACAGGAACAAACACAAAGGATAAAAGTAAAATTGGGCTGCCTCCAAACAAGCACTAACGTTTAACACCCCTAGCTAGGCATGATGGTTTCAATGATGCTCACATAAAAGATAATAATTGAAAAATAAAGAGAGCATCATGAAGAATATGACTAGAACATTTAAGTATAACCATCTTCCTATGCATAGGGATTTTGTGAGCAAACAACTTATGGGAACAATAATGAACTAGCATAGGGAGGCAAAACAAGCATAGCATCAAGATTTTTAGCACATAGAGAGTAAACTTGATATTATTACAATTCCTACAAGCATATGTTCCTCCCTCACAATAATTTTCAGTAGCATCATGACTGAATTCAACAATATAACCAGCACATAAAAGCATTATTTTCATGATCTACAAGCATAGAATTTTTATTACACTCCACATAAACAAATTTCTTCTCATGAATAGTAGTGGGAGCAAACTCAACAAAATAATTATCATGTGAGGCATAATCCAATTGAAAAGTAAAATCATGATGACAAGTTTCATGGTTATCATTATTCTTAATAGCATACAAGTCATCACAATAATCATCATAGATAGCAACTTTATTCTCATAATCAATTGGAACCTCTTCCAAAATAGTGGATTCATCACTAAATAAAGTCATGACCTCTCCAAATCCACTTTCATAAATCTTATAAGATTCAACACCCTCCAAAATAGTGGGATCATTACTTCCTAAAGTTGACACTCTTCCAAACCCACTTTCATCAATATAATCATCATAAATAGGAGTCATGCTTTCATCATCACAAATTTGCTCATCAAAACTTGGGGGACAAAATATATCATCTTCATCAAACATAGCATCCCCAAGCTTGTGGCTTTGCATATCATTAGCATCATGGGTATTCAAAGAATTCATACTAATAACATTGCAATCATGCTCCTCATTCAAAGATTTAGTGCCAAACATTTTACAGACTTCTTCTTCTAGCACTTGAGCACAATTTTCCTTACCATCATTCTCACGAAAGATATTAAAAAGATGAGGTGCATGAGACAAACTCAATTCCATTTTTTGTTGTTTTATTTTATAAACCAAACTAGTGATAAAACAAGAAACAAAAAAGATTCAATTGCAAAATCTAAAGATATACCTTCAAGCACTCACCTCCCTGGCAACGGCGCCAGAAAAGAGCTTGATGTCTACTATGCAACCTTCTTCTTGTAGACGTTGTTGGGCCTCCAACTGCAGAGGTTTGTAGGACAGTAGCAAATTTCCCTCAAGTGGATGACCTAAGGTTTATCAATCCGTGGGAGGCGTAGGATGAAGATGGTCTCTCTCAAAAAACATCGCAACCAAATAAAAAAGAGTCTCTTGTGTCCCCAACACACCCAATACAATGGTAAATTGTATAGGTGCACTAGTTCGGCGAAGAGATGGTGATACAAGTGCAATATGGATGGTAGATAAAGGTATTTGTAATATGAAATTATAAAAATAGCAAGGTAGAAAGTAACAAAAGTGAGCGTAAACGGTATTGCAATGGTAGGAAACAAGGCCTAAGGTTCATACTTTCACTAGTGCAAGTTATCTCAACAATAATAACATAACTAGATCATATAACTATCCCTCAACATGCAACAAAGAGTCACTCCAAAGCCACTAATAGAGGAGAACAAACGAAGAGATTATGGTAGGGTACGGAACCACCTCAAAGTTATCCTTTTTTATCTATCTATTCAAGTGTCCGCAGTAAAATAACATGAAGCTATTCTTTCCGTTTGATCTATCATAGAGTTCGTACTAGAATAACACCTTAAGACACAAATCAACCAAAACCCTAATGTCACCTAGATACTCCATTGTCACCTCAAGTATCCATGGGCATGATTATACGATATGCATCACACAATCTCAGATTCATCTATTCAACCAACCCAAAGTACTTCAAAGAGTGCCCCAAAGTTTCTACTAGAGAGTCAAGACGAAAACGTGTGCCAACCCCTATGCATAGATCCCCAAGGTCACGGAACCCGCAAGTTGATCACCAAAACATACATCAAGTTGATTACTTGAATATCCCATTGTCACCACAGATATGCACGTCAAGACATATATCAAGTGTTCTCAAATCCTTAAAGAGTCAATCCGATAAGATAACTTCAAAGGGAAAACTCAATCCATTACAAGAGAGTAGAGGGGGAGAAACATCATAAGATCCAACTATAATAGCAAAGCTCGCGATACATCAAGATCGTGCCAAATCAAGAACACGAGAGAGAGAGAGAGAGAGAGATCAAACACATGGAGAGCACCGGGATGATGAAGATGGCCACCGGTGAGGGATCCCCCCTTCGGCAGGGTGCTGGAACAGGGCCCCGATTGGTTTTTGGTGGCTACAGAGGCTTGCAGTGGCGGAACTCCTGATCTATTTTGCTCTTCGATGTTTTTAGGGTATATGGAGATATATAGGCGAAAGAAGTCGGTCAGGGGAGCCACGAGGGGCCCACGAGGGTGGGGGTGATCCCGGGGGTGTGGGCACGCCCCCTGCCTCGTAGCCTCCTCGAAGCTTCCCTGACTTCAGCTCCACATCTCCTGGATCACGTTCGTTCCAAAAATCATGCTCCAGAAGGTTTCATTCCGTTTGGACTCCGTTTGATATTCCTATCTTCGAAACACTGAAATAGGAAAGAAAACAACAATATGGGTTGGGCCTCCGGTTAATAGGTTAGTCCCAAAAATAATATAAAAGTCTATAATAAAGCTCGTAAACATCAAAAACAGATAATATAATAGCATGAATGCTTCATAAATTATAGATACATTGGAGACGTATCAATCCCACACACGTACACCGTTTCCAATCCACAACTATAAAAGTTCTTCAACTAATGGCCTTAGGTACACATCAATGTCCTTGCCGGGTTGCTTAGGGCCTTGGATGAGAACTGGCATCATAATGAACTTCCGCTTTATGCAGATCCAAGGAGGAAGGTTATAGATACATAGAGTCGCATGCCAGGTGTTGTGATTGCTGCTCTACTCCCCAAAAGGATTAGTGCCATCCATGCTTAAACCAAACCATATGTTCCTCGCGTCACCTGCAAACTCCTCCCAGTACTTTCTCTCGATTTTTCTCCACTGCGACCCGTCAGTGGGTGCTCTCAACTTCCCATCTTTCTTATGGTCCTCTCTATGCTATCGCATCAACTTGGCATGCTCTTTGTTTCTGAACAGGTGTTTCAACCGTGGTATTATAGGAGCATACCACATCACCTTGGCAGGAACCCTCTTCATGGGGCGCTCGCCGTAAACATCACCAGGGTCATCTCGTCTGATCTTATACCGCAATGCAACACATACCGGGCATGCGTTCAAATCCTTGTATGCACCGCGGTAGAGGATGCAGTCATTAGGGCATGCATGTATCTTCTGCACCTCCAATGCTAGAGGGCATACAACCTTCTTTGCTGCATACATACTGTCGTGCAATTCGTTATCCTTTGGAAGCTTCTTCTTCAATATTTTCGGTAGCTTCTCAAATGCTTTGTCAGGCACACCATTCTCTGCCTTCCACTGCAGCAATTCCAGTACGGTACCGAGCTTTGTATTGCCATCTTCGCAATTGGGCACAAACCTTTTTTGTGATCCTCTAAAATTCGATCGAACTTCAACTTGTTTTTTTGACTTTCACACTATCTCATTGCATCAACAATGACCCGACGGAGATCATCATCGGGCACATCGTCTGGTTCCTCTTGATCTTCAGCAACTTCCCCCGTTGCGGGGTCACCGTATACAGGGGGCGCATAGTTGTCACTATCCTCTTCTTCTTTGTTGTCTTCCATCATAACCCCTATTTCTCTGTGCTTGGTCCAAACATTATAGTGTGGCATGAAACCCTTATAAAGCAGGTGGGTGTGAAGGGTTTTCTAGTCAGAGTCAGACTTCGTATTCCCACATATAGGGCATGGACAACACATAAAACAATTATGCTTGTTTGCCTCAGCCACTTTGAGAAAATTATGCACGCCCTTAATGTACTCGGAGGTGTGTCTGTCACCGTACATCCATTGCCGGTTCATCTGCGTGCATTATATATAATTAAGTGTGTCCAAAACCATTACAGAACATCATGAATAGATAAGTGACCAAATTAATAGAAGTTCAACATTACATTAAAACCAAATTACATGCATAGTTCTCATTGAACAACATATAGCTCTCCAGAGCATCTAATTAAATCATACATTGAAACTATGTAAAACATTTCAATGCAACAACAAATGCGATCATAATCGCAACCAAGGGAACAATTGATCCAACAACATAGTGATACCAAGCCTCGGTATGAATGGCATATTTTCTAATCTTTCTAATCTTCAAGCGCATTGCATCCATCTTGATTGTGATCATCGACGACATCCGCAACATGCAACTCCAATATCATCTTCTCCTCCTCAATTTTTTTTATTTTTTCCTTCAAGTAATTGTGTTCTTCTTCAACTAAATTTACCTCTTGACAATAGGGTCGGTTGGAATTTCTGGTTCACATACCTCCTAGATAAAGAAAATCCATGTCACGTTGGTCAGCATAATTGTCATAAAAAATAAATGAACCAAATATTTATAAAAGATAATATATACCACATCGGAATCATAGACAGCACAAGGGCGGACGGGGGCAGATACCAAAACCATCGCACTATATAATAAGAAGAAATAATAAAAGTAATAAAATTATACAAGTATCTATCTAGACATACAAGTACAAATTTTTTCCTTTCAGAAAGAAGATAAGAACAAGAGGCTCACCACGGTGGTGCCAGCGACGAGATCGGCACGGGCGATCGACGGCGGTGAAGACGGGGACGGGACATGACGGACCGCTAAACCTAGGCAAATATTGAGGAAAATGGAGCTTGAAGGTCGAGCTTGGAGAGGAGAAAGCTTAAGTAGTGTGGCTCGGGCATTTCATCGAACACCTCATGTGCATAGGAGGTGAGCTAGAGCACCTCAAAGCCCTCCCCTCGCTTGCCAAAAAAACATAGTAGTGTGGAGTGCTCTGCTCGCCGGCAAGGGGGGTATATATAGGCACATCATTGGTCCTGGTTCGTGGCTGGAACCGGTACTAAAGGACAACCTTTGGTTCCGGTTCAAGCGACCAAGCGGGACCAATGGTGGTGGGCCAGGAGCGAGGCACATTGGTCCTGGTTTGAGCCTCGAACCAGGACCAAAGGTGCCAGATGAACTGGGACTAATGCCTGATGATGGCCCGGCTAGCCCCAGGCCTCACAAACTGGGACATATTCCATCATGGGTCCCGGTTCTGGGATGAACTGGGACTAATGGGCTGGCCCGGCTAGAACCAAAGCCCTATTTTCTACTAGTGATACACTACAGGAAATACATCAACTTGCGACCATCACTATTGGTCACTGAATGGTCATTGTTTTCCATTTGCGACCTTTTTGCGACCAAAAATAGATGGTCAAAAGCTGGCCATCGTAAACTGAAATTGACGACCTTCTTCGGGATAAGGTCGTGGAAGGCAACGACCAAAACAACAGGTCGTTGAACCAACGACCTTTTGTTTTGGTCATTAGCTATGTGCCCAGGCCACGTCCGATCCGACGTGGCAAAACTGCGACCAATTGAAAAGGTCGTTGATAAGATTCAGCCCGGTCCAACTCGGTGTCTATATGGGCAGAGCCCATTAATTCGGCCTTTTTAATATATATTTTTTCTATTAACTTTTTCTAGCTAGATGGGCCTAGCCCAACAAATTGGCCTTTTATATTCTAGGATGCAGCCTTTTAGTCTACTGATTTTCTATTTTTAGCCATTTTATTTTGCAGTTCGTCCCACCAGTCAGAATGGTCCCACTTGTCATGCTTACCTCAAAATTGGTCCCACACGTGCCACCCGGTGATGTCTCCATGCCTTGATCCAGCAAGGAGAGAGGGAGAGGTTGAGGAAGACTTCGTCCAGCAGCAGCACAACGGCGTCGTGGTGATGGAGGAGCGTGGTAATCCAGCAGGGGCCAAGCACCACGAGAGACGAGGAGAAAGAGAGGTAGGGCTGCGCCAGGGAGAGGTGGAAACTCTTGTGTATGGCAGCCCCAAAACCTAAACTATATATAGGGGAGAGGGAGGGGGCTGCGCCCCCTCTAGGGTTCCCACCCCAAGTGGTGCGGCAGCCCCTAGATCCCATCTAGGGTGCGGCCAAGGGGGAAGAGAGGGAAAATTGCCCCCCAAGCAAGGTGGGTGCACCCCCTTCCCCAAACCCTATGTGCCTTGGGCCCTTGTGGGGGGCGCACCAGCCAACCTGGGGCTAGTCCCCTCCCACACTTGGCCCATGCAGCCCTCTGGGGCCAGTGGCCCCACTTGGTGGACCCCCGGGACCCTCCTGGTGGTCCCGGTGCATTACCGATAACACCCGAAACTTTTCCGGTGACCAAAACAGGACTTCCCATATATAAATCTTTACCTCCGAACCATTCCGGAACTCCTCGTGACGTCCGGGATCTCATCCGGGACTCCAAACAACATTTGGTAACCACGTATATCTAATCCCTATAACCCTAGCGTCATCGAACCTTAAGTGTGTAGACCCTACGGGTTCGGGAATCATGCAGACATGACCGAGACGTTCTCCGGTCAATAACCAACAGCGGGATATGGATACCCATGTTGGTTCCCACATGTTCCACGATGATCTCATCGTATGAACCATGATGTCAAGGACTCAATCGATCCCGTATACAATTCCCTTTGTCTAGCGGTATTGTACTTGCCCGAGATTCGATCGTCGGTATCCCGATACCTTGTTCAATCTCGTTACCGGCAAGTCTCTTTACTCATTCCGTAACACATCATCCCGTGATCAACCCCTTGGTCACATTGTGCACATTATGATGATGTCCTACCGAGTGGGCCCAGAGATACCTCTCCGTTACACGGAGTGACAAATCCCAGTCTCGATTCGTGCCAACCCAACAGACACTTTCGGAGATACCCGTAGTGCACCTTTATAGCCACCCAGTTACGTTGTGACGTTTGGTACACCCAAAGCATTCCTACGGTATCCAGGAGTTGCACAATCTCATGGTCTAAGGAAATGATACTTGACATTAGAAAAGCTTTAGCATACGAACTACACAATCATTGTGCTAGGCTTAGGATTGGGTCTTGTCCATCACATCATTCTCCTAATGATGTGATCCCATTATCAACGACATCCAATGTCCATGGTTAGGAAACCGTAACCATCTATTGATCAACGAGCTAGTCAATTAGAGGCTTACCATGGACATGGTGTTGTCTATGTACCCACACATGTATTTGAGTTTCCTACCAATACAATTATAGCATGGATGATAAACGATTATCATGAACAAGGAAATATAATAATAACTAATTTATTATTGCCTCTAGGGCATATTTCCAACAGTCTCCCACTTGCACTAGAGTCAATAATCTAGTTCACATCGCCATGTGATTAACACTGATAGGTCACATCGCCATGTGACCAACATCCAAAGAGTTTACTAGTGTCACTAAACTAATTGACATCACCATGTGATTAAGACTCAATGAGTTCTGGGGTTTGATCGTGTTTTGCTTGTAAGAGAGGTTTTAGTCAAGGGTCTGCAACATTCAGATCCGTATGTATTTCGCAAATCCCTAGGTCATATTGTAAATGCTGCTTCCATGCTCCACTTGGAGATATTCCAAATGGTTGCTCCACTATATGTATCCGGTTTGCTACTCAGAGTCATTCAGATAGGTGTTAAAGCTTGCATCGACATAACCCTTTACGCCAAACTCTTTATCACCTCCATAATCGAGAAACATGTCCTTATTTACTCCAAGGACAATTTTGACCGCTGTCCAATGATCCATTCCAGGATCACTCTTGTACACCCTTGCCAGACTCATGGAAAGGCACACTTCCGGTGGGGTACACAGCATAGCATACTATGGAGCCTACATCTGAAGCATAGGGGATGACCTTCGTCCTTTCTCTCTCTTCTGCCGTGGTCGAGCTTTAAGTCTTAACTTCATACCTTACAACTCAGGCAAGAACTCCTTCTTTGACTGATCCATCTTGAACACCCTCAAGATCATGTCAAGGTATGTGCTCATTTGAAAGTACCATTTAGCGTTTTTGATCTATCCTCATAGATCTTGATGCTCAATGTTCAAGCAGCTTAATCCAGGTTTTCTATTGAAAAACACCTTTTCAAATAACCCTATATGCTTTTCAGAAATTCTACATTATTTCTGATCAACGATATGTCAACAACATATACTCATCAGAAATTCTATAGTGCTCCCACTCACTTCTTTGGAAATACAAATTTCTCATAAACTTTGTATAAACCCAAAATCTTTGATCATCTCATCAAAGCGTACATTCCAACCCTGAGATGCTTACTCCAGTCCTTAGAAGGATTGCTGGAGCTTTGCATACTTGTTAGCATCTTTCAGGATTAACAAAACCTTCTGGTTGTATCACATACACCCTTTCCTCAAGGATATCATCGAGGAAACAATGTTTTGACATCCTATCTGCAAGATTTCATAATCATGCAGTAATTGCAAATATAACTCCAACAGACTATTAGCATCGCTACGAGTGAGAAAGTCTCATTGTAGTCAACTCCTTGAACTTGTCGGAAAACATCTTAACGATAAGTCGAGCTTTCTTAATGGTGATGTTTACCATCATTGTCTATCTTCCTTTTAAAGTCCATCTGTACCCAACAGCCTTACGACCATAAAGTAGTTCTTCCAAAGTCCACACTTTGTTCTCATACATGGATCCTCTCTCGGATTTTATGGCCTCGAGCCATTTGTCGGAATCCAGGCCCACCATCGCTTCTCCATAGCTCATAGGTTCATTGTTGTCTAGCAACATGACGTCCAAGATAGGACTACCGTACCACTCTGAAGTAGTACGCATCCTTGTCGACCTACGAGGTTTGGTAGTGACTTGATCCGAAGTTTCATGATCACTACCATCAGCTTCCACTTCAATTGGTGAAGGTGCCAAAGGAACAACTTCATGTGCCCTTCTACACACTGGTTGAAGTGATGGTTCAATAACCTCATCAAGTCTCCACCATCCTCCCACTCAATTCTTTTGAGAGCAACTATTCCTCAAGAAAGGACCCGATTCCAGAAACAATCACTTTTGCTTCCAGGTCTGAATTAGGAGGTATACCCAACTGTTTTGGGTGTCCTATGAAGATGCATTTTATCCGCTTTGGGTTCGAGCTTATCAACCTGAAACTTTTTCACATAAGCGTCGCAGCCCCAAACTTTTAAGAAACGACAACTTAGGTTTCTCTAAACCATAGTTCATACGGTGTCATCTCAACGGATTTATGTTGTGCCCTATTAAAGTAAATGTGGTTGTCTCTAATGCCTAACCCATGAATGATAGTGGTAATTCGATAATAGACATCATGGTACGCACCATATCCAATAGGGTGCAACTATGATGTTCAGACACACCATCACACTATGGTGTTCCAGGCGGTATTAATTGTGAAACAATTTCCACAATGTCTTAATTGCGTGCCAAAGCTCGTAACTCAGATACTCATCTCTATGATCATATCACAGACATTTTATCCTGTTGTTACGAAGATCTTCAACTTCACTCTGAAATTACTTGAACCTTTCAATAATTCAGACTTGTGTTTCATCAAGTAAATATACTCAACATCTACTCAAATCATCTATGAAGTAAGAACATAATGATATTCACTGCATGCCTCAGCACTCATTGGACAGCACACATCAAAATGTGTTACTTCCAACAAGTTGCTATCTTGTTCCATCTTACTGAAAACAAGGCTTTTTAGTCATCTTGCCCATGTGGTATGAATTTTCATATCTCAAGTGATTCAAAATCAAGTGAGTCCAAATGGTCCATCTGCATGGAGTTTCTTCATGCGTATACACCAATAGACATGGTTCGCATGTCTCAAACTTTTCAAAAATGAGTGAGTGCAAAGATCCATCAACATGGAGCTTCGTCATGCGTTCTATACCAATATGATTCAAATGGCAGTGCCACAAGTATGTGGTACTATCATCACTATCTTATATCTTTTGGCATGAACATGTGTATCACCACGATCGAGATTCAATAAACCATTCATTTTAGGTGTAAGACCATTGAAGGTATTATTCAAATAAACAGAGTAACTATTATTCTCCTTACATGAACGACCGTATTGCGATAGACATAATCCAATCATGTCTATGCTCAACGCAAACACCAAATAACAATTATTTAGGTTTATCACCAATCTCGATGGTAGATGGAGTATGCGATGCTTGATCACATCAACCTTGGAAACACTTCCAACACACATCGCCATCTCACCTTTAGCTAGTCTCCGTTTATTCCGTAGCTCTTTTATTTCGAGTTACTAACACTTAGCAACTGAACCAGAGGGGGTGATACCCTGGTGCTACTAGGAGTACTAGTAAAGTACACATTAACATAATGTATATCCAATATACTTCTATCGACCTTGCCAGCCTTCTTATCTACCAAGTATCGAGGGTAGTTCTACTTCAGTGTTCGTTCCCTCATTACAGAAGCACTTAGTCTCGGGTTTGGGTTCAACCCTGTGTTTCTTCACTGGAGCAGCAAATGATTTGTCGTTTCATGAAGTACCCCTTCTTGCCCTTTCCCTTCTTTAAACTAGTGGTTTCACTAACCATCAACAATTGATGCTCCTTCTTGATTTCTACATTCGCGGTGTCTAACATTGCGAATAGCTCAAGGATCATCATATCTATCCCTGTTATGTTATTGTAACGCCCCGGATCCGATGCACCAGGTGTCTGCTAGTTATTCGTCGTTGTTGCCATGTCATTTGCTTGCGTGTTGCATTTTAGCATGTCATCATGTGCATTTCATTTTGCATACGTGTTCATCTCATGCATCCGAGCCTTTTCCCCATTAGCCGTTTTGCAATCCAGCGCTTCTATGCCCTCCGGCGTTCCCTTTTTGTCTCCTATTGTGAGTGGGTGTTAAACTTTCTCGGAATGGACCGAGTCTTGCTAAGTGGCCTTGGTATAGCACCGGTAGACCGCCTGTCAAGTTTCGTGCCATTTTGAGGTCGTTTGGTACTCCAACGGTTAACCGGGTAACCGTAAATCCCCTCTCTCTTTGCAGCCCAACACCCCTTCCAAAGTGGCCCAAAACCCATCTAACTCCCCTCCATGCTCTCGGTCGTTCGATCACGATCGTGTGGCCAAAAACCGCTCCTCATTTGGACTCTACTAGCTCCCAGAATCTATATATATGTGCCTCCCGTCCAAATTCGCAAATGAAATCCACCCTAACCCTAAAAATCTCCTCCCCGCGCCGCCGGACATGTCCGCGTCGCGCAGGACGTGTCCGACCTGCGCCGCCGCCGCTCCCAGCCTCTCCTGGGCCGCCGCGTGGCAAGCGCCGCCGCGGGCCCGCG
>NC_057798.1:155652963-155659745 GCF_018294505.1 Triticum aestivum | reverse complement strand
CGCTCCTCCGCGCCCCGCGTCGCCTCCCCGAAGCCTCCTCTGCCTCCCCTCGTCGAGATCCGGCCGGATCCGGGGAGATCCGGCCCGGATTCGTCTTCTCCGGCCATCCCCGAGTCCAACTCCGGCAAGATCCCGGCCATCCTCGATCTCCGTGCCGCGGTTGACTTTTTCCCCGGGGTGAGAAAACTGCTAAGTCCCCGTGCCTGCAGTAATTTTCATGCCATGTTCATCGCATTTTATCTCTGCATCTGTAGCTCCGTTTTGTGCATGTAATATGTCAAATTGTTTGTCTCAATGAGTACATCATTTCATTCCATTGCATCGTATTCATTTAAGGTCATCTTGATGTCTGAATCATCGTTGTAAGAGTGCTTCATGATGTTTTCTGCTGTCTATTAATAGAACGAGCTCTTTTGTCATTTTTGCCATGATTGATGTGTGCATCCTATGAGGTTGATGTCTATATGTGTTTTGAACTATGCCATGTCTTCTTTACAGAGGTGCTTACCATGTATTTTTGTGATCAATGTGGTGACTAGCACAAGCATGCAAACTAGGCATCATGATGTTGCTGATTTTAGTCCCTGTTCTGCTGTTATTTTGATGCCATATAAACTTGATGCTATAGAGAGATCCATGCATATTTTAAGATACTTCAGTAAGGGTGTTTTGAACATGTGGTTATGCTCTATCCATCCCGGCCCTTGTTTGAATTTATGGAGTAGTCTAGCATGTCATTTGAGTGCTCTACTTTTGCTTCAAAATGTTTCCTGGCAGATTGTTTACATGTTATTCAATTTAGCCAAGGTTGTTGTAGTTGATCCTTGCATGCTATGGACTTGTTCTTGCCTTGGTTGGTTACAGAAATATGTCTTATTGATGATGCTATGCTTATCTTGTCATGCAATGACTTGTGGTGAGTGAATCGAGCTTGTTAAGTAGGGTACATGATGTTGCTGTTTTGCTAGGCTGAATCTGTTATTTCGTGATGCTATATAAACATGTTGCTACTAATCATTCTATGCATAATCTAGAGATGTTCTATAAACATGTTTTGATCTACATTGCATCCTCTATCCATCCATGCCCCTGGTTGCATTTATATCTTGCTGTAGCTTGTTCATATCTTGCTCCAAAGTTGCTTCATAATGTTGCTGTCAGCCTGTTAACATTAAGTTCACTTGTTCCCATGTGTTTTGCTAGTGTTCCATGCACCCTATGACCTTGTTATTGCCATGCTTAGCTTCACAAATAAGTCTTCTTATTGTTGGGTCCCTTGCCATGCCATGTTTTGCTCTGTGGTGAGTGGTACAACCTCATCTACATGCCTTCATAATTTTGTTCCTTCCATGTTTGAATCTGTATTATAACTTGCTATGTTTACATGGGTGCCATCATATTTTCTGATCCTTTTTGGCTTATGTCAGTAAGGTACTCTTGATCTATGTAATTAGTAGATTCATGCAATGCCTTTGTTTGCTATGATAAGTTCCTGTAACATGTTGTTTGATAGCTCTGAACATTGCATTGTGATGTTATTTTCTACAAAGTCTGGAATTGTTATTACTTGCAATCTTACTATGTGTGTTTGAGCATGTTTTAGTGATTTCTGGAGATAGCTCAGTGTTCATGTTTCGTTATGCTTTACCTGTACATCATGCCCATGTCTTTGGTTTTCATATAGAGGTCCTGTAGCATGTTGTTTTGATGTTGGCAATATGCCTAGTTGCTGTTTTGGACAGCTTGTCCTTTAAACTTATTTCATGTGTGTGTGTTGAACCGTTGCTCCGTTTTGAGTGTGCTCTATATGAAACTTGCTTGATTTTGCATGTAGCTTCATATTATCATGTTGCATCCTTGTTTTGAGGTGTTTGCTTGATGTTTGTATGCATTTTGCATCAATGCCATGTTTATCTTGTTTTGCTCATATCCATGTTTATCTTGTTTTGCTCATAACTTTATATGTAACTTGACTAGAATCTCGTGTAGACCATCTTGGTGCTTCTTAACTTGCTGTTTAACAATTTGAACATAAGGTTTATTCAGATCTGGACCAATTTCGAAATATGCATATGAGTACTTACCGGAATTGTTATATGTTGTTCCCGGCCTCATTTAAACTTGCCTTGATGTGTTGCACTTGTTTGCATCATCTCTTGCCATGAGTAGCCTCATCTAGTTTTGTCTTGCATCATGCTCATGTGTGCATCATGCCTTGTTCATGTGTGGTGTGTTTACCATGTTGTGTGCTTCTTTTCGATAGTTCCTGTTTCCGTTGCGATCGTGAGGATTCGTTCGTCTTCGGTTGGTTCAGCTTCATCCATTCGTCTTCTTCATGGACTCGTTCTTCTTCCTTGCGGGATTTCAGGCAAGATGACCGCTACCCTGGATCTCACTACTATCATTGCTATGCTAGTTGTTTCGTTCTATCGCTATGCTGCGCTACCTATCACATGTTTATCAAGCCATCCCATATTGCCATGAACCTCTAACCTTTGACACCTTTCCTATGCAA
The DNA here is from genome assembly GCF_018294505.1 of Triticum aestivum. NCBI lineage: Eukaryota > Viridiplantae > Streptophyta > Magnoliopsida > Poales > Poaceae > Triticum > Triticum aestivum. The sequence goes on along the minus strand of NC_057798.1, from coordinate 155,657,230 downwards.
ACCATTGATTGGCTATGTTACCGCTTCTGCTCAGCCCCTCTTATAGCGTTGCTAGTTGCAGGTGAAGTTGAAGATTGCTCCATGGTGAACAGGATTTTGGTTGGGATATCACAATATCTCATATATTATTAATGCATCTATATACTTGGTAAAGGGTGGAAGACTCGGCCTTTTGCCTGGTGTTTTGTTCCACTCTTGCCGCCCTAGTTTCCGTCATATCGGTGTTATGTTCCAGGATTTTGCATTCCTTACGCGGTTGTGTGATTTATGGGACCCTCTTGACAGTTCGCTTTGAATAAAACTCCTCCAGCAAGGCCCAACCTTGGTTTTACCATTTGCCTCACCTAGCCCTTTTTCCCTTGGGAGTCGCGCTCTCGAGGGTCATCTTTATTTTATCCCCCCCCCCGGGCCAGTGCTCGTTGTGAGTGTTGGTCCAACCTGTCAACCGCCGGTGGCCACCAGGGGCGACTCTGGGCTGGCCTACCGGAAGTTTGGACAATCCGGTGTGCCCTGAGAACGAGATATGTGCAGCTCCTATCGGGATTTGTCGGCACATCCGGGCGGCTTTGCTGGTCTTGTTTTACCATTGTCGAAATGTCTTGTAAACCGGGATTCCGAGTCTGATCGGGTCTTCCTGGGAGAAGGTCTATTCCTTCGTTGATCGCGAGAGCTTGTCATGGGCTAAGTTGGGCCACCCCTGCAGGGTATAATCTTTCGAAAGCCGTGCCTGCGGTTATAGGCAGATGGGAATTTGTTAATGTCCGGTTGTAGATAACTTGACACCAGATCCGAATTAAAACGCATCAACCGCGTGTGTAGCCGTGATGGTCTCTTCTCGGCGGAGTCCGGGAAGTGAACGCGGTTTCTAGGTTATGTTTGACGTAAGTAGGAGTTCAGGATCACTTCTTGATCATTGCTAGCTTCACGACCGTTCCATTTTCTCTCTTCTCACTCTTATTTGCGTATGTTAGCCACCATATATGCTTAGTCGCTGCTGCAACCTCACCACTTTACCCCTTCCTTTCCTTTTAAGCTTTGCTAGTCTTGATACCCATGGTAATGGGATTGCTGAGTCCTCGTGGCTCACAGATTACTACAACAACAGTTGTAGGTACAGGTTTTGCGATGATCATGATGCGAGAGCAATGCTTGCTTGCGTTGAGTTCTTCTTCTGCTTCTTCGATCAGGGGATGGGTTCCAGGTCGGCAGCCTGGGCTAGCAGGGTGGATGTCGTTTGAGTTTCTGTTTGTGATTCATCCGTTGTCGGATGTAGCTCTGATGTATTGTGATGTTGTATTCGAGTGGCATTGTATGCCTTATGTATGTATCCCCATCTATTATGTAATGTTGATGTAATGATATCCACCTTGCAAAAGCGTTTCAATATGCGGGTCTATCCTTGGTGGGACCTTCGAGTTCCTTTTGGATAGGGTCGCATATTGGGCGTGACAAGTTGGTAGCAGAGCCTCGACCAACCCTAGGAGCCCCCTTGATTGATCGTGTAGTTTGGCCATTGTTGAGTCTAGAAGAAAACTATTTTTCGGAGTCTAGTTATATCGGAGAGTAGGAATTCTTTTTACTCCTCTGCCCTTTCTTCGCTCTGGTAAGGATTCTTGATGTAGGTGTTTTGAATTACTCCTCTTCCCCTTCAAAATTTTTCTTTAGGATCACGCAGTTGGTTTTCCGGTAGTTGGTTCTCAACTCTTTTGATCCGGTGCATTTCTTGTCAAGTTGACTCAAGCATCTTCATCTTTGAGTTCAATCCTCAGTTGTTTTTTTTCCACCCGCCCACCCCTTTTCATCTTGGAACCGGAGTCCGTAATCGAGTATCCATCCTACTCAGGCGAAGTTTTTGCTTTCTTTCCTTAATGATTTCAACCGGTGTTTTCTCTTCAAGATATTCGTCGATTCCCCTTCCAAGTTGCCTTTGTTTTTCCCGCCCTCCCACCCTCTTCTTCCCGGAGCCTGAGTCTGTCTCTACCATCTATCTCATTTGTGCGGAGCCTCTTCAGTCTTTCGTCAATTATTTCAACCGGTGAATTCTTGTTTCATCCGACATTCTTCATCTCTTTTTCTTCTCCGGTGGACTCAATTCAAGTTTTTTGAGTTGATCACATTCTTTTCCTTGGATCAAGTGTTTTTCCCTGCTCATTCGTCTTTCACAAGTTTATCCTTCCGGAGTGTTCAAGACATGTCAGCAGATTCGTCTGTGTTCGAATTAATTCGAGGTTGTCACCTCATTCAAATATTTAAATTGTTCCGGTGCATCATCTATCTGCTCAACATCCCTTTTCAACGATGTTTTTCTCTTCAGTGGGCCCTAACCCACAAGTCTTTTCCCAGGATCTTACCTGACTCTTCTAATTTTCCCGGAGTTATTCTCAATTTGTTTCAAGTGTGACGTAAGAATGGATTCCATCAGTCACATGCCTTTTTTCCAAGATCGATTTCAAATCATTTCATTGTTGGCTCAGCCTCTTCGTTTTTCATTCTCCCGGAGTATCCCAGTAATTTTGGTGGTTTTTTCTCGTCATCTTTTGAAGACCAAAGAAGAGTTTTCCTCAAAATCATGTCCGTTCTTCCGAAGATTCATGGTTCTAGCTTCATATTATCCTCTCGAATTATTACATTTGTCAGATATTCTTTTTCTCATCCATCCGGAGTATGTCAGAAGTTGTCTTTCCGTTTCTTTTCACTGGAGGTCATCATTCCAGTTCCGTTATCTAATTATCCCGGCGCTTCGCTCAAATGTTCGTTAATTAGCTCATGATCTCTTCGTTCTGTTGCATCTAAATCCCCTCGAGCATATTTGTTTTTCTAATTCTTCCCGGTGATTCATCTTCTTACGTCAGTCATTTCCGAATTCTAATGGTGGTTCGTTCGAGATTCTTTTCTTCGATTGTCATTTTAATTCATTCGTTCTTTCCAATCCTACCGGTGGTTCATGAAGATTTTCTCAAGTTTGCGCCCTGTCACTTCTCAATCCTTTTCAAGAAGATTAAGTAGTATGCAAAATCCGTTGCTTGTCATCAATTAAATTTGATGAAGGATAAGCATACAATAAATCTTATTCTTATTTCATCGAAGTGAGTAATCCTTTCTTCAGAGTTTGTTCGTCATGAATAAATTCTAGTTCCAAGTGTTTCATCTTTTCTTTTCCGGAGTTCTTTTTCCTCAGCCATTTCGTCGGAACCTCCATCTAAATCATCGCAAGGCTTTAATCTTATTCTTTATTCCTTCTTCCTATTTCATCATCCTTTTTGTTTACCGGAGTTCTTCATGGTGGTTCTTCCTGATTTAATTCATTCTTCAAGAGTTAATCAAGTATCTTTCCATCCTCTCAAGTTCTTGTTCTATTCTTTCCTTGTTCAACCGGAGTGTTGTCTAAATCCTTTCAGTTTTATTCGTTTCTTATCTTGTGCTAACCGGAGTTGTTTCATAGTCTATCTGATTCCGTTAGCTTTCAATTCTCGTCATTCTCGTCGTTCCTCTCTTCTTCTCGAGTGCTCTCGATTCTTTGCTTCTACTCTTGAGTTCTTGCTTCACCTCATCCCTTTTTCTCTTCCGTCTCGGTCCTAAGATCTCGGGACGAGATCTCTTGTTAGTGGAGGAGTGTTGTAACGCCCCGGGTCCGATGCGCCAGGTGTCTGCTAGTTATTCGCCGTCGTTGCCATGTCATTTGCTTGCGTGTTGCATTTTATCATGTCATCATGTGCATTTCATTTTGCATACGTGTTCGTCTCATGCATCCGAGCCTTTTCCCTGTTGTCTGTTTTGCAATCCGGCGCTTCTATGCCCTCCGGCGTTCCCTTTTTGTCTCCTGTTGTGAGTGGGTGATAAACTTTCTCGGAATGGACCGAGTCTTGCCAAGCGTCCTTGGTATAGCACCGGTAGACCGCCTGTCAAGTTTCGTGCCATTTGGAGGTCATTTGGTACTCCAATGGTTAACCGGGTAACTGTAAAGCCCCTCTCTGTTTGCATCCCAACACCCCTTCCAAAGTGGCCCAAAACCCATCTAACTCCCGTCCATGCTCTCGGTCGTTCGATCATGATCGCGTGGCCGAAAACTGCTCCTCATTTGGACTCTCCTAGCTCCCAGAATCTATATATATGTGCCTCCCGTCCAAATACGCGGACGAAATCCCCCCCTAACCCTAAAAATCTCCTCCCCGCGCCGCCGGACACGTCCGCGTCGCGCCGGACGTGTCCGACCTGCGCCACCACCGCTCCCAGCCTCTCCCGGGCCGCCGCGTGGCAAGCGCCGCCG
>NC_057798.1:155625555-155652456 GCF_018294505.1 Triticum aestivum | reverse complement strand
GCCAGGTCGCCGCGGCTCCGACCGGCGCTCCTCCGCGCCCCGCGTCGCCTCCCCGAAGCCTCCTCCGCCTCCCCTCGTCAAGATCCGGCCGGATCCGGCGATATCCGGCCCGGATTCGTCTTCTCCGGCCATCCCCGAGTCCAACTCCGGCGAGATCCTGGCCATCCTCGATCTCCGTGCCGTGGTTGACTTTTTCCTCGGGGTGAGAAAACTGCTAAGTCCCCGTGCCTGCAGTAATTTTCATGCCATGTTCATCGCATTTTATCTCTGCATCTGTAGCTCCGTGATGTTTTCTGCAAGGTCATCTTGATGCCTGAATCATTGTTGTAAGAGTGCTTCATGATGTTTTCTGCTGTCTGTTAACAGAACAAGCTCTTTTGTCATTTTTGCTATGATTGATGTGTGCATCCTATGAGGTTGATCTCTACATGTGTTTTGAACTATGCCATGTCTTCTTTACAGAGGTGCTTACCATGTATTTTTGTGATCAATGTGGTGACTAGCACAAGCATGCAAACTAGGCATCGTGATGTTGCCGATTTTAGTCCCTGTTCTGCTGTTATTTTGATGCCATGTAAACTTGATGCTACAGAGAGATCCATGCATATTTTGAGATACTTCAGTAAGGGTGTTTTGAACATGTGGTTATGCTCTATCCATCCCGGCCCTTGTATGCATTGATGGAGTAGTCTAGCATGTCATTTGAGTGCTCTACTTTTGCTTCAAAATGTTTCCTGGCAGATTGTTTACATGTTATTCAATTTAGCCAAGGTTGTTGTAGTTGATCCTTGCATGCTATGGACTTGTTCTTGCCTGGTTGGTTACACAAACATGTCTTATTGATGATGCTATGCTTATCTTGTCATGCAATGACTTGTGGTGAGTGAATCGAGCTTGTTAAGTAGGGTACATGATGTTGCTGTTTTGCTAGGCTGAATCTGTTATTTCGTGATGCTATATAAACATGTTGCTACTAATCATTCTATGCATAATCTGGAGATGTTCTATAAACATGTTTTGATCTACATGTCATACTCTATCCATCCATGCCCCTGGTTGCATTTATAGCTTGCTGTAGCTTGTTCATATCTTGCTCCAAAGTTGCTTCATAATGTTGCTGTCAGCCTGTTAACATTAAGTTCACTTGTTCCCATGTGTTTTGCTAGTGTTCCATGCACCCTATGACCTTGCTATTGCCATGCTTAGCTTCACAAATATGTCTTCTTACTGTTGGGTCCCTTGCCATGCCATGTTTTGCTCTGTGGTGAGTGGTACAAGCTCATCTACATGCCTTCATAATTCTGTTCCTGCCATGTTTGAATCTGTATTATAACTTGCTATGTTTACATGGGTGCCATCATATTTTCTGATCATTTTTGGCTTATGGTCAGTAAGGGACTCTTGATCTATGCAATTAGTAGATTCATGCCATGCCTTTGTTTGCCATGATAAGTTCCTATAACATGTTGTTTGATAGCTCTGAACATTGCATCGTGATGTTATTTTCTGCAAACTATGGATTTGTTATTACTTGCAATCTTACTATGTGTGTTTGAGCATGTTCTAGTGATTTCTGGAGATAGCTCAGTGTTCATGTTTCGTTATGCTTTACCTGTACATCATGCCCATGTCTTTTGTTTTCATATAGATGTCCTGTAGCATGTTGTTTTGATGCTGGCAATATGCCTAGTTGCTATTTTGGACAGCTTGTCCTTTAAACTTGTTTCATGTGTGTGTGTTGAACCGTTGCTCCGTTTTGAGTGTGCTCTATATGAAACTTGCTTGATTTTGCATGTAGCTTCATATTATCATGTTGCATCCTTGTTTTGAGGTGTTTGCCTGATGTTTGTATGCATTTTGCATCAATGCCATGTTTATCTTGTTTTGCTCATATCTTCTAGGCCGTAGCTCCGAATTAAATGAACTTTATATGTAACTTGACTAGAATCTTGTGTAGATCATCTTGGTGCTTCTTAACTTGCTGTTTAACAATTTGAACATAAGGTTTATTCAGATCTAGACCAATTTCGAAATATGCATATGAGGACTTACCGGAATTGTTATATGTTGTTCCCGGCCTCATTTAAACTTGCCTTGATGTGTTGCTCTTGTTTGCATCATCTCTTGCCATGCGTAGCCTCATCTAGTTTTGTCTTGCATCATGCTCGTGTGTGCATCATGCCTTGTTCATGTGTGGTGTGTTTACCATGTTGTGTGCTTCTTTTCAATAGTTCATGTTTCCGTTGCGATCGTGAGGATTCGTTCGGCTTCGGTTGGTTTGGCTTCATCCGTTCATCTTCTTCATGGACTCATTCTTCTTCCTTGCGGGATTTCAGGCAAGATGACCGCTACCCTAGATCTCACTACTATCATTGCTATGCTAGTTGTTTCGTTCTATCGCTATGCTACGCTACCTATCACATGTTTATCAAGCCATCCCATATTGCCATGAACCTCTAACCTTTGACACCATTCCTATGCAAACCATTGATTGGCTATGTTACCGCTTCTGCTCAGCCCCTGTTATAGCGTTGCTAGTTGCAGGTGAAGTTGAAGATTGCTCCATGGTGAACAGGATTTTGGTTGGGATATCACAATATCTCTTATATTATTAATGCATCTATATACTTGGTAAAGGGTGGAAGACTCGGCCTGTTGCCTGGTGTTTTGTTCCACTCTTGCCTCCCTAGTTTCCGTCATACCAGTGCTATGTTCCCGGATTTTGCATTCCTTACAGGGTCGGGTGATTTATGGGACCCTCTTGACAGTTCGCTTTGAATAAAACTCCTCCAGCAAGGGCCAACCTTGGTTTTACCATTTGCCTCACCTAGCCCTTTTTCCCTTGGGAGTCGCGCTCTCGAGGGTCATCTTTATTTTATCCCCCCGGTCCAGTGCTCGTTGTGAGTGTTGGTCCAACCTGTCAACCGCCGCTGGCCACCAGGGCCAACTCTGGGCTGGCCTACCGGAAGTTTGGACAATCCGGTGTGCCCTGAGAACGAGATATGTGCAGCTCCTATCGGGATTTGTCGGCACATCCAGGCGGCTTTGCTGGTCTTGTTTTACCATTGTCGAAATGTCTTGTAAACCAGGATTCTGAGGCTGATCAGTTCTTCCTGGGAGAAGGTCTATTCCTTCGTTGATCGCGAGAGCTTGTCACGGGCTAAGTTGGGACAACCCTGCAGGGTATAATCTTTCGAAAGCCGTGCCTGCGGTTATAGGCAGATGGGAATTTGTTAATGTCCGGTTGTAGATAACTTGACACCAGATCCGAATTAAACCGCATCAACCGCGTGTGTAGCCGTGATGGTCTCTTCTCGGCGGAGTCCGAGAAGTGAACACGGTTTCTGGGTTATGTTTGACATAAGTAGGAGTTCAGGATCACTTCTTGATCATTGCTAGCTTCACGACCGTTCCATTTGCTCTCTTCTCGCTCTTATTTGCGTATGTTAGCCACCATATATGCTTAGTCGCTGCTGCAACCTCACCACTTTACCCCTTCCTTTCCTTTTAAGCTTTGCTAGTCTTGATACCCATGGTAATGGGATTGCTTAGTCCTCGTGGCTCACAGATTACTACAACAACAGTTGCAGGTACAGGTTTTGCGATGATCATGACGCAAGAGCGATGCTTGCTTGCGTTGAGTTCTTTTTCTGCTTCTTCGATCAGGGGATAGGTTCCAGGTCGGCAGCCTGGGCTAGCAGGGTGGATGTCGTTTGAGTTTCTGTTTGTGATTCATCCATAGTCGGATGTAGCTCTGATGTATTGTGATGTTGTATTCGAGTGGCATTGTATGCCTTATGTATGTATCCCCATCTATCATGTAGTGTTGATGTAATGATATCCACCTTGCAAAAGTGTTTCAATATGCGGGTCTATCCTTGGTGGGACCTTCGAGTTCCTTTTGGATAGGGTCACATATTGGGCGTGACAGTTATAGTTCATCATGAAGCTATAGTAGCTTGGTGGCAATGTCTTTGGAGAAACATCACTATCTCATATGGAAGATTAACTCCCACTCGATTCAAGTGATTGTTGTACCCAGACAATCTGAGTATAAGCTCAATGATTGAGATCTTCTCCCTTAGTTTGTAGGCTAGAAAACTCGTAGGAGGTCTCATACCTCTTGACGTGGGCACGAGCCTGAAATCCCAATTTTAGCCCTCAGAACATCTCATATGTTCCGCGACATTTCAAAAACGTCTTTGGTGCCTCAATTCTAAACCGTTTAACAATACCGAACTATCACGTAGTCATCAAAACATGTGTGTCAGATGTTCGCAACATCCATAGACCACGTTCGAGGTCCAGCACACCGAGCGGTGCATTAAGGACATAAGCCTTCTACTGTTCGCATAATTGCTACTGTCAACTTTCAACTATATTTTCTCTAGGAACATATCTAAAACAGTAGAACTAAAGCGCGAGCTACGACATGATTTGCAAAAATCTTTTGACTATGTTCAGGATAATTAAGTTCATCTTATGAACTCCCACTCAGATAGACATCCCTCTAGTCATCTAAGTGATCACATGATCCGAATCAACTAGGCCGTGTCTGATCATCACGGGAGATGGACTAGTCAACATCGGTGAACATCTTCATGTTGATCATATCCACCATACGACTCATGCTCGACCTTTCGGTCTCTTGTGTTCCTATGACTCCTGCTGGTTGTCATACTCATCGACATGCAAGTCGTGATTCCTATTACAAGAACATGATCAATATCATACATCACATATCATTCATCACATTCTTCTTGGCCATATCACATCACATAGCATACCCTGCAAAAACAAGTTAGACGTCCTCTAATTGTTGCTTGCATGTTTTACGTGGCTGCTATGGGTTTCTAGCAAGAACGTTTCTTACCTACGCTAGAACCACAACGTGATATGCCAATTGCTATTTACCCTTCATAAGGACCCTTTTCATCGAATCCGATCCGACTAAAGTGGGAGAGACTGGCACCCGCTAGCCACCTTATGCAACAAGTGCATGCCAGTTGGTGGAACCTGTCTCACGTAAGTGTACGTGTAAGGTCGGTCTGGGCCGCTTCATCCCACAATACCGTCGAAACAAGATTGGACTAGTAATGGTAAGCATATTGAACAAAATCAACACCCACAACTACTTTGTGTTCTACTCGTGCAAAGAATCTACGCAATAGACCTAGCTCATGATGCCACTGATGGGGAACGTAGCAGAAATCAAAAAAATTCTATGCATCACCAAGATTAATGTATGGAGTAATCTAGCAACGAGGGGAACGAGAGTGCATCTACATACCCTTGTAGATCGCTAAGCGGAAGCGTTCAAGAGAATGGGGTTGAAGGAGTCATACTCGTCGTGATCCAAATCACCGTAGATCCTAGTGACGAATGGATGGCACCTCCGCATTCAACACACGTGCAGCCCGGTGACGTCTCCCATGCCTTGATCCAGCAAGGAGAGAGGGAGAGGTTGAGGAAGACTCCGTCCAGCAGCAGCATAACAGCGTGGTGGTGATGGAGGAGTGTGGTAATCCAGCGGGGCTTCGCCAAGCACCACGAGAGACGAGGAGAAAGAGAGGTAGGGCTGCGCCAGGGAGAGGTGGAAACTCTTGTGTTTGGCAGCCCCAAAACCTCAAGTATATATAGGGGAGAGGGAGGGGGCTGCGCCCCCTCTAGGGTTCCCACCCCAAGGGGTGCGGCAGCCCCTAGATCCCATCTAGGGTGCGGCCAAGGGGGAAGAGGGGGAAACTTGCCCCCCAAGCAAGGTGGGTGCGCCCCCTTCCCCAAACCCTAGGTGCCTTGGGCCCTTGTGGGGGGGGGGCGCACCAGCACACCTGGGGCTGGTACCCTCCCACACTTGGCCCATGTAGCCCTCTGGGGCTGGTGGCCCCACTTGGTGGACCCCCGGGACCCTCCCGGTGGTCCCGGTACATTACTGATAACAACCAAAACTTTTCCGGTGACCAAAACAGGACTTCCCATATATAAATCTTTACCTCCGGACCATTCCAGAACTCCTCGTGATGTCCGGGATCTCATCCGGGACTTCGAACAACATTCGGTAACCACGTATATCTATTCCCTATAACTCTAGCGTCATCGAACCTTAAGTGTGTAGACCCTACGGGTTCGGGAATCATGCAGACATGACCGAGACGTTCTTTGGTCAATAACCAACAGCGGGATCTGGATACCCATTTTGGTTCCCACATGTTCCATGATGATCTCATCGGATGAACCACGATGTCAAGGACTGAATCGATCCCGTATACAATTCCCTTTGTCTAGCGGTATTGTACTTGCCCGAGATTCGATCGTCGGTATCCCGATACCTTGTTCAATCTCGTTACCGGCAAGTCTCTTTACTCGTTCCGTAACACATCATCCCATGATCAACCCCTTGGTCACATTGTGCACATTATGATGATGTCCTACCGAGTGGGCCCAGAGATACCTCTCCATTACACGGAGTGACAATCCCAGTCTCGATTCGTGCCAACCCAACAAACACTTTTGGAGATACCCGTAGTGCACCTTTATAGCCACCCATTTACGTTGTGACGTTTGGTACACCCAAAGCATTCCTATGATATCCGGGAGTTGCACAATCTCATGGTCTAAGGAAATGATACTTGACATTAGAAAAGCTTTAGCATACGAACTACACGATCTTTGTGCTAGGCTTAGGATTGGGTCTTGTCCATCACATCATTCTCCTAATGATGTGATCCCGCTATCAACGACATCCAATGTCCATGGTCAGGAAACCGTAACCATCTATTGATCAACGAGCTAGTCAACTAGAGGCTTACTAGGGACATGGTGTTGTCTATGTACCCACACATGTATTTGAGTTTCCTATCAATACAATTATAGCATGGATGATAAACGATTATCATGAACAAGGAAATATAATAATAATAACTAATTTATTATTGCCTCTAGGGCATATTTCCAACACCTAGGTCATATTTAGGTACACAATTAGCTAATATATCAATAAAAATTAATCAATTGCTACAATGTATAGTTTACACGTATGAATGGAAGATTCAACAAAGGCATGTTGATAAAATAGTGGAAACAATAGTATCGGGTATACCGCCATGCATGAGCACTTCTTAATATTTATATTCATCATCACAACAATCTATAACCACCTATGCTCATTGTTACAAATCTATGCATAGTTAAAAAAAATAAACCTATTTATTTGAAACCAGGATAGATTTCTCACTCAAATCTGAATTCGTTGGTTTCTCCTCCAAACTATTGAAATCTCAGGCCTCTAATTCGCTAGTTTCTTGGGCAACAAACATCATTGCAAATTGGCAATGCAGCATAGATAAACCAAATGTAACATCAGAAACAACAAGGTAGAATTATCTAGACCACATGTTTACCATCAAAAAAATCGAGAACACATGTTCAACCGGAATGCACTACTCCATACTCGTAATATTAACATAGAGGAACTTCATCTATTAGACAATCTCCACCAGGACTAAGCATCCACACTGCACAAACATCACACTTGCATGCAGAGAAACAAAGCTCAGACAATAGCAAATAAACATTGATGGATTGCCCACCGTGCATAGACCAATCAGCAGCAACAACAACAACAACAGTAGGTAGTAGAAGAAGGAGAAGAGGGAGGGCATTGTCTTGTGAGGAACTCCCCTGATTGCAGGAACCACAAAACAACTTGTGGAGCACGGACGCCGTCATCTGCGCGAGCTCACTCCTTCCTTGGTAGAGGGCGGCAAGGTCCAAGCCACGACTTTGATGCCCGCCGGCGGATCTGGTGGATGCGCCCGCTGCTGCACCAAGATCGAGGGGATAGGTTCCCGAAGGAAGCGACCAAACCACGTCCATCGGGCACAGGGCCACGACCAGTCGTCGGGGAGGACGGGGTCGGAGTCAGTGAAGAGGCCATCCTCCTCCTTATGGTGCATGTCATTGTCGTTGGAGTCGGGCATTTCGGGGATTCCATCAAACTAGTCCTGTTATAAAAAAGGAACAAAGACAGTTATAAACACAGCTAGAGAAGGACCTAGAGCAAGTACAAACAATTCAAAATGAGATTAAAAGAACCCTATGATTTCAATTTCAAATCAAGCTAAATAGTTTAAATATTAAGCCAATGATAATATAAAAATCGCCAAGAGGTGTGTCACTGATGGAAGACTCAGTACAAGAAAGTAGGCTGGTAATACAATAACAAGCCACACATAAAATTGTTATGCCCTGGACAACTACATATAAGAAAGCAAAAGTAACCAGAATAGTATCGATGTGGTGATCAAGTATATAAACACTCCTAGCAGCTAATTATATAAGGGCACTGCTCATAATGAAGAGCAAATTATTTTTATGGCGAGGAAAGGCTTCCAGCTTCACCACCCCCAGGATATGCATTCAAACAAGAATTTATTAGTGATGAAGAAAAAAAAGAGCGGCTCCCCTACTTTTTGCTAGAACTACAGTAGCCTACCTTAGCTTCAAACAAGAATAACAACTTTATAAGACATGCATGTCTGCCATAAGCAAGCAAGCAGATTCAGTAGCTACTTAAACAAAATCCCAGTTCATGAATTCTTTCATACAGTAACGGTGACTAGTTCAACGTTGTTGAGTAGTAGTAATATGCATCTACATCTACATAAGTTAGGCCCGGATAATTCCCTTGAAGAAGGTGTATTGACACTCGCACACAAATATCTCAAGGAAAATTCTAACTGTATTTGTGGGTTTCAGCTAAAAAGGGCAACAACAACAATGAGCATCAGCGTCACTCAAATACTAATAACCATGCTTGCTGTCTTTCTGAAACAAATATGCTCTAGCTGTTACACTAGTATATTTGTGTCTCAAATATGCTCTAACAGATTTCCCTAAGGGAAGTACTGTTAGCACCGCCATGCTGTGACTTTTTGGTCAGATTCAGTAAATGGAAATGCATTTTGGTGGATCCAGTACGCACTGCAGCTGCTCAACAGAATGGACACACAGGTGAGGTGAGAACAGAGGAAAACAAAGCAACATGAGAGGACCGGTTGTGCTCAAGCCACACCCATCGATTCACTCATCTACTGGAGAACATATGATAACCCACAAGTATAGGGGATCGCAACAGTTTTCGAGGGTAGAGTATTCAACCCAAATTTATTGATTCGACACAAGGGGAGCCAAAGAATATTATCAAGTATTAGAAGCTGAGTTGTCAATTCAACCACACCTGAAAGACTTAATATCTGCAGCAAAGTATTTAGTAGCAAAGTAGTATGGAAGTAACGGTAACAGTGGCAATAGTGACAGTAGCAGTTTTGTAGTAATCATAACAGTAGCAACGGAGAAGTAACTAAGGAAAGAACAATATGTGAAAAGCTCGTAGGCAATGGATCAATGATGGATAATTATGTCGGATGTGATTCCTCATGAAACAATTATAACATAGGGTGACACATAACTAGCTCCAGTTCATCAACGTAATATAGGCATGTATTCCGAATATAGTCATACGTGCTTATGGAAAATAACTTGCATGACATCTTTTGCCCTACCCTCCCGTGGCAGCGGGGTCCTATTGGAAACTGAGGGATATTAAGGCCTCCTTTTAATAGAGTACCAGACAAAAGCATTAACACTTAGTGAATATGTGAACTCCTCAAACTACCGTCATCACCAGGAGTGGTCCCAATTATTGTCACTTCGGGGTTGTCAGACCATAACAAATAGTAGGTGCCTATTGACTTGCAAGATAGGATCAAGAACTTACATATATTCAAGAAAACATAATAGGTTCAGATCTGAAATCATGGCACTCGGGCCCTAGTGACAAGCATTAAGCATGGCAAAGTCATAGCAACATCAATCTTAGAATATAATGGATACTAGGGATCAAACCCTAACAAAACTAACTTGATTACATGGTAAATCTCATCCAACCCATCACCGTCCAGCAAGCCTATGATGGGATTACTCACACACGGCGGTGAGAATCATGAAATTGGTGATGGAGGATGGTTGATGATGATGATGGCGATGGATTCCCCTCTCTAGAGCCCCGAACGGACTCTAGATCAGTCCTCCCAAGGAAGTTTAGGGCTTGGCGGCGGCTTTGTATCGTAAAGCGCGATGAATCCTTCTCCCTGATTTTTTTCTCCCCAAAAGTGAATATATGGAGTTGGGGTTGAGGGCGGTGGAGTCCCAAGGGGCCCACGAGGCAGGGGGGCGCCCTGCACCCTCGTGGATAGGGTGTGGGCCCTTGATGCTGATTCATTCACCAATAATTTTTATTAATTCCAAAACATGTCTCCGGAGATTTCCAGGTCATTTCGAGAACTTTTATTTCTGCACAAAAATAACACCATGGCAGTTCTGTTGAAAACAACGCCAGTCCGGGTTAGTTCCATTCAAATCATGCAAGTTAGAGTCCAAAACAAGGGCAAAAGTGTTTGGAAAAGTAGATACATTGGAGACGTATCAACTCCCCCAAGCTTAAACCTTTGCTTGTCCTCAAGCAATCCAGTTGACAAACTGAAAGTGATAAAGAAGAACTTTAACAAACTCTGTTTGATCTTGTTGTTGCAAATATGTAAAGCCAACATTCAAGTTTTCAACAAAGATTTGAACTAACCATATTCACAATAACACTTAGGTCTCATGTTTACTCATATCAATGGCATAATCAACTAGCGAGCAATAATAATAAATCTCAGATGACAACACTTTCTCAAAACAATCATAATATGATATAACAAGATGGTATCTCGCTAGCCCATTCTAAGACTGCAAAACATAAATGCAGAGCACCATTGAAGATCAAGGACTGACTAGACATTGTAATTCATGGCAAAAGAGATCCAGTCATAGTCATACTCAATGTAAATTAATATCAATGCATGCAAATGACAGTGGTGCTCTCCAACTGGTGCTTTTTAATAAGAGGATGATGACTCAACATAAAAGTAAATAGACAGGCCCTTCGCAGAGGGAAGCATGGATTTGCAGTGGTGCCAGAGCTCAAGTTTTGAAACAGAGAAGAATAAAATTTTAAGCGGCATACTTTCATAGTCAACATAACAACCAATAGATCTCGATATCTTCCATGCTAAATACATTATAGGCAATTCCCAAACAGAATGATAAAGTTTATACTCCCCCACCACCAACGAACATCAATCCATGGCTGGCCCGAAACAACGGGTGCCGTCCAACTAACAACAATCCTGGGGTAGTTTTGTTTGCATTTATTTTGATTTGATTTGAGCATGGGACTGGGCATCCCGGTTACCAGCCATTTTCCCTTGAATGATGAGCGGAGTCCACTCATCGTTGATGCATGAGCTATTCGATCATACAAAATAGAATTTCATTTGAAGGTTTAGAGTTTGGCACATACAAATTTACTTGGAACGTTAGGTAGATACCACATATAGGAAGGTAAGGTGGACTCATATGGAATAACTTTGGGGTTTATGGAAGTGGATGCACAAGCAGTATTCCCGCTTATTACAAGTGAAGGCTAGAAAGAGACTGGGAAGCGACCAACTAGAGAGCGACAATAGTCATGAACATGCATTAAGATTAATCAACAATGAGTGCAAGCATGAGTAGGATATAAGTCACCCTGAACATAAATATCGTGGAGGCTATGTTGGTTTTTGTTTCAACTACATGCGTGAATATGTGCCAAGTCAAGCCACTTGAATCATTCAAAGGAGGATACCACCCTATCATACCACATCACAACTATTTCAATAGCATGTTGGCACGCAAGGTAAACCATTATAAACTCCTAGCTATTTAAGCATGGCAAGAGCAACTATATTATCTAATTGTCATTGCAAACATGTTTCACCCATAATAGGCTGAATCAGGAACGATGGACTAATCATATTTACAAAAACAAGATAGGTCGAGTTCATACCAGCTTCTCTCATCTCAATCAGTCCATCATATATCGTCATTATTGCCTTTCACTCCCAACAAGCAAAAGAAGAATGAGAAATCTTTTTGGGTTTTCTTTTAATAACTACTACTAAAAGCATGGAAAGTAAACTAGCTAAAGGCTAAACCTAATTTTTTTTGGTTTTTCTTAAGGTTTTTCAAACACACAAGAAGAGAGCAAGAAAAGAAAATAAACTAGCATGGATAGTACAATGAAAAAGTATGAGCACCGGCAACTAGCATGACTGTGCGAACATGAATGTAATGTCGGTGAGAAATATGTAGTCCCCCAAGCTTAGGCTTTTATCCTAAGTTGGTCTATAGCCACTGCTGGCCTGGCGGATATCCAAAGTCGTAGCTGGGGTTGTACTGAGATGCAATAGCTACTGCCTGAAGAGCTATAGCTTGGAGGCGAGCTGCCTCCGTCCTCCTCTCATATTCGTTCGCCTCCTCCCTAGTTATAAAATATCTCCTTTTTTCCTGAAAGTTAAAGAAAGTAGGAGCAGGGAGGGCAACATGGAGAGTACGCCGTCTGTCAAAGATTAGTCTGTACTGGAGGAACTCACTACAAAAAAAATACACTTCCGTGATGATACATGTTTGTCACAGTAGGTCACGTTTTTTGTCATGCATGTACATCCATGACGATTTTATGACAGAATCAAGATAGTCATACTTGTGCTGCCGTAGAAGTGATCCATGACATTACCAAAATTATCATCACGGAAGTGTCCACTTCCATGACGATAAATCGCGCGTCACAGAAGTGCTTTCGTCAAGGGTGACCGACACGTGGCATCCACCGTAACGGAACGCTGTTAAGCTATCGGGTCGGGTTTTGGATCCGATAACCCGTTAACAGCCCCGACCAATGGGGATTTTCCACGTGTAAAATTCTGATTGGCCGAAGGGAACACCTATCAGCTCGTCAGTGGGACAGATGTCGCCCGTCCATTGGAGGAGACATGCCTATGATACGTCGACACATGGCGGGGCCCAACAGAGGCCCATGTAGGTTAAAAAGGCCGGCCCAGTCAAAGGTCCGTAGTACTTACTCAGGTACTAGTGGGCCAGCCCAATAACGACCTGGTTAATAAAGGCCCATTTACGGCCCGAAGCCAGATCTGGCCCGTTAATTGCTCGGCCAAAATTTGGGCTCATTTACGGCCCGAAGCCAGATCTGGCCCGTTAATTGTTCACCCAATAATTGGGCCCATTTGCGGCCCGAAGCCAGATCTGGCCCATTAATTGTTCGCTGAATATTTGGGCCCAACTACGGCCCATTGACTTTCGGCCTGTTAGAGGCCTGATGTAGACATGGTCCCATTTCAGCCTGGTGTGACTTTCGACATGTTAGAGGCCTGATGTAGACATGGGCCCATTTCAGCCCGGTGAGACTTTCGGCCTGGGAATGGCCCGTGCTGCCCATGGGACACATATGATCCGAGGGGACATCAGGCCTACTAACGGCCTGTGCTAAAGGTGGCAACAGTTAAGCCCAACGTGACTTTGGGCCTGTTAAAGTCCTGCCGCGTAATTCGGCCCGTTGATGCCTGTACTAAGCTTTCTGCCTCTTAAAGGCCCATGATATTAGTGGGCCAACTAAGGCCCGAGATATGCTTCGTCCTGGCAATGTCCCGTGAGCTAACTAGGCCCAAAAAGGCCTGGTCTACATTTCAGCCTGCTGCAAGCCCGTCGACGACTAGTGAAAATTGAGGCCCAACATGCATTTTGGCCTGCTAAAGGCCCGTGGTTTCATCTCGGCTGTAACAGGCTAGTATAATATTCAGCCTGTTAATGGCCCAACGCTACCTGGGCCAAACTAAGCGCTGGGTCGACAAAAGGCCCAACTAAAATATAGGCCAGTGTAAGTTTGGGTCTGGCGCAATGTGTGAAGGCTCCAATCATTCGGGCACAAGAAAGACGCAGGACGACCCAATTGTGGCCCACTAAAAACTAGGCCCGTTAGAGTCGAATGTTTCGGCCCGGTCGACTACATCTGATTTTTTTCAGATAGTGAATGATGGCAGTAACTAGTAGGAATTAAGAACAAACCTACTCTATACAATAAAGAAATTACGGCATAGTCACTAAGAATAAACCTACACTATACAATAAAGGATTTAAGGTATATTACATCCACTGGGCATCGAAGTTCGCCACCAGTGATTATAAAGCGCAACAAAGAAGCAGATTACAAAAACTAGGCACCATTGCAGCGTAACAAAATAACTGAACCGAGACAACTTCCAATATAGTTCAAGAAAGGTTAGCCTTGCCGGGGAACTGCTGCGCAAGCTGCTGAGCAAGGCTGTGAGACCGGCCTAGCATGTTGGTCATAGCATCGAGGTGTAGCTGTTTAGCGATGAGGTTCTCATTGGTGTTCTCTGCAATCTTTCTTAGAGATAGGACTTCAAGTCGAAGTTGAGTTGCAGAATGCCTTTCTGCTAGAACTTGGGACTGAAGAAGTCGAACTGATTCAGACAACGAATTCTGTGAGCTTGTCTGACTGCTAGTCTCAAGTAACTTGAACACTGCATCAAGAAAAGACTTTGGGGTTGTCTCGCTATCTTCAAGATGTTTTGCCTTCTTTGCTGCAATATATGTTGGGTTTGTCTCACAGCCTTCAGCAGACTTGTGCATGCCATCAGGCATATCACCCTGAAACAAAGCAGAGAGATGACAGGTTTTGCACGTGTATAAACAAAGATGATAACTGTGCTGTCAATTCCATCCAATTTCAAATTAGAAAATAAAGAGTAAGTTCAAAATATCAATATCATAATTTGGCATTGTTCATAATGCGGGGTGCTTCACCACACTACTGGATTACCATGTCAACATAACAAGCATAGATGAAGGGCAAAGAAAATCATTGTATCTATTTTGGATAATGTGCATGGCATGTTGTTCATATCATCAGCCACATCAGTAAGATAAAACATGAGATGACAAGGTGCAAACGTGGGCTGTTTCACCACACACTGGATTATAGATCCACAAAAAAAGCATACATATAGGGAGTATTAAGTAATGTGCATGGTATGATTAAGGAATTTGGTTTTACAAGTAAAACTTAGAACTTACGGTTCTTGCGAACATGCATTTTGGTAGAAACAGCAAACTAAACAGCAGTAAACGATAGGGAGAATGAGAAAATTAAACAGCAATTGAGGATAAAGGCTTTAAAAGGACTGACTTACATTAACACTTAACACCGGCTTTATAATGCCCTTCTCCATGTCAAGGGAAGGATAATTCAAGAATTTCAGCACAAAATCTTCTTCATAAGCATTGCCTGTACTCTACATTTTGTAGAGAGTAATTATAGATATGATAATACTGGAAGGGATAGAGGATAATGAAGATAAGATGCAGATTGATGCTACATAATCAACTACCAATCCCTGAAAGTACAAGCGTTACAGGATAAAATGTACTGACAAGAGCAATGAGCTACACTTCTGCACTGGCATTGTCTGTATTCTACTTGTTGGTAAGATTAAATATAGATCTGATCTTTTTTAGTAAATGGTGGGCGGGGGAGATAAGATGCAGAATGCTACACAATGAACCAATCCCTCTTCCCATAATACAAGAGTGTTTTGAACACTGGTGTACCGTACAAAACATTCTTATATTATGGGACGGAGGGAGTAACTGTTAATGTAAGTACAGTGATAGACCACGTTCAGTCCTTACAAGAGGACTGCAGAGCTAAACCTCTTCAAAAGCATTGGGTTGATTCTAAATTTATGTAAGAATCCATACGGATTTTATAATGTCCACCACATGGACGATTACAAGGCTAACATGTGAAGTGATGCTACATAATCAAACAGCTATGAAAGTAAGTATGGTCATACAGGGCAAGAGGTACTCACAAGAGCAATGCAGTGTGCAGTATAGTTGCGAGATTCTATGGTCCCTTGAGAACAAATGTTCTTCTACTAACAGTTTTCGTACAAGTGAGACATTAAGGCAAATGCAGAAATGTAGTTCAAATTGTGATGTGATAGCATAGGCAGTACCTTACGCAGCAACCAAGACCAATTTGTAACAAGATTATTCCAGCCACCGTCGGATAAATGTAGCACTAGAGACTTAATAGAAATTTCGTTTAGAGGCTTGCCATCGAAGTGCGCTTGCCTCAGGTGGGAACAATACTTCATCAACGAGTGCTTGAAAAGCGCAACCAACCCTTGCTCGTCTTCACAATCCAGTTTGCTCCTTGCCTATTCAAAAGAATGAAGTCTTGTGTCTTCTGTCAACAGAAACATATGCAGTAATGACCATGAATAACATTAGTACATTACTTACGCGTAATTTGCGGAGGAAGACTGAAAATTGTTCTATGTCTGCGGTATAATCTTTCCATGAAGGAAAGATGCGCACAAAGTTCCTGACAACAACATAAGCTTCATCTTCTAAACTGGGAAGAAATGGAACAGGGGTCATATTTGCTGCAATTGGGGCTCTCTCTGGTTCGAAAAGGGATTTGGCAACTGGATTTGGTGTACTCTTTGCTGGAATGGGGGTTTTGCATCGTAGAGCTGGTGCTATGTCAACTGGCATAATCATACTGTTTGCTGCAGTTGGGGTCTGCTGAGTTGGGGCTTCAGAAATGACCAGTGTAGTAGGGCTAGAGTCTGCTAGAGTTGGGGTGTTTTGTGGGTCAGGTGATATTGCAACTACACCTAATGGGCTATTTGATTTATCAGGTGCCACTACCTTTTCCAAATCTTTGCTTGTGCTCCTCCACGATCAGCAATCACCCTCTTCCTTTTGAACGTCTGATACACAACAACATTTGAATGGATAAATATGGTATGATGACAGATGGAATATGTACTGAAAATGGATAGGCAGGGCGTATTCACATACACTATGTGTAAATTAAGCTAATGGCAGTTCAACAAAGTAGAAGCAATGCAAAGCATCAGTTGCAAGATATGTCCGAGCAATGTAACCTTGGAAAGTTAGAGCAAGTACCTTGATGGGTGAATAAGATAGGGCATCTTCCTCTGACTCCTCCACCAGGGAGCTACATTGACTTAGGTCTCCCTCTAGCTCAGAATCACTATTAGGATCATATTCTGAGCATGAATCTGTAGGTGGAGAGCGTTTGCATTGCATTGCATCCAGACTTGATTTCAGTCCCTTAATGCCAAGTTTGACAGCCATGGCATTGTTCTGCTTTATTCTTTTCATGCGCGCAAGCTCATAATCATTATGATGCTATTCAGAATCTGAGATTCATGAAAACATAAAGAGTAGTCAGATTATCTATGGAATGCATTGCAGATTCAACTCGAAGAGTGTCTCCCTATAAACCCCTGCATATGCAAAGTTCACCCCCAACCATGCTGACCAGACCACACATAGAAATACAAACCCCTTATGTCTCTATAACAGGCAGGCACACATTTCAAAACTGAAGTAGGAACATTAGAATCATATGAAATTCGTATTTGAACAAATAAACTAAGCAATTATGAGTGGCATAATGTTTAGCTTCAAGGGTGGAGTGTTGGTAGTGCGGCACAAAGCAAGTAGGCAGATTGAATTCCATGTAAAAGATCTAAACCTATGTAAAAGCGAGAAATGACACTTTCTTTCTATAAAATGCAGTGTTCGTTGCCCACACATGATGGAAGAGATCACATAAAGAAATACTATTCACTCATGTGTACGGTTCCAGTATTTACAAACAGGGTGGTCCACCCTAAAAGAATATTGACAACAAATATAACAAGGACGTGATGCAAGGCTATTGGTCCGTCGCCGTGGATGAGAAACGTCCATCTCTAGCTGTGGATGACGCGGTCTTGGTAGGCGTTCCGGCATGGTGGAGGAAGGTGGTGATGGATGTGGTGGAGGACGGCGGCGATGGATGGGGTGGCGGATGGAGGCTGGTGTGGGGATGGGGAGTTCTAGCACAGACGGTGTATGAATCGGAAAATGGAGGGAGAGGTACGGGGAACCATGTTTTTGGGACGCGCTTGTTTGAAATATGGGAAAGTTACGAACTTAGCCCTCATTTAAAATTTGGACATCTTGTCGGTTGGGGATAGGACGG
The DNA here is from genome assembly GCF_018294505.1 of Triticum aestivum. Lineage (NCBI taxonomy): Eukaryota > Viridiplantae > Streptophyta > Magnoliopsida > Poales > Poaceae > Triticum > Triticum aestivum. The sequence goes on along the minus strand of NC_057798.1, from coordinate 155,634,428 downwards.
TAATCTCGCATCTCGCCAATATTTGCCCAGAGCGATTTCGGGCGAGGAGAGGGTGGTTGGCGTCCATGGTTGGCACCCACAATGTATGAACGGGGCTGACATGTAGGGCGGTTGTGTCATGTCTAAGTGAAGTTACAAACCTGCCCCTATTGAAAATATTTGCCTACATCGATTTCGGCCGAGTCGAGTTTGTTTTGCCGCCCAACATGTATGAATGGGGAATGGAGGGAGAAACAGAGGTCTTTCGGACGAGCTTGAATCAAATGTGTTTTGCCACCCATGTTCGAGGCCCACCGTGTCGGAATGGGCTCAGAGGCGGTCGTGTCACGTCTAACTAAAGTTACTAACCTACCCCTATTTAAAGCAGTGGAAATCGGGCCGATGGATTATCCGTGTAATGGGTAGACAATAATTTCCATCTCCCAAACACTTGGCTTCGGGCAGCCGACATGGGAGTGGACATTTTGCCGCTTCTTTCGAATTTTGGGACAATAAGCATCCACGTTTACCCTGGCAACTAAATTCGAATCCATTTTGTATTCCTATATCAATCTTTATAAATCATTCTACGTGTTTTTATATATCTTCAAAAGGACGACAAAGATGTATTCCACTGTCATATATGAATATGGTTTACAAATGCCGATACTCAAATTCAGAAGCTAGAATCCAGTTTAAGGTGAATTCGAATATTTGGAACTCTTCATGTCCAACTCAAATGTCACACACAGCATAATGTGTAATCCCATTTAGATAGGTACACAAGCGATGTATCAAGATTCAAATACCGAGTCAATCAACCAAGAATGTACAGAACTAACAAACATATAAACACTTATAGAGTATATGGATCAATAATATCAACTAACATACATAAGCCAGACCGTTGTACTCTTTTTTTGGCTACAACATCATCCTTTTTTTAGCCAGCATCTTGGCCCTTTCCGATGCGTGCCACTTATGGTCCATCTATACTACTACTATTGCTAAATGCACATTCAGCCCGATTGGCATATTTGTAGGTCTGGCACAACAATCCAAATGAAATGTCTCCGAGTCTTATCAATTAATACAGACTTGTGCTCAAATAAAATTACAAACCAAAAAAAACAATTATTACAAGATCTCTAAAACAAATGGTTTGATTGATTACATGAACAGACAACACAAAGGTTATTCAACGATGGAAAGAACATTTCACCTATTATTTACCAAGTAGGAATTTAATTTCCTTTTTTCCTTCAGGACCTTAACAATCTGGTCAGTCTCAGCTTGCTTCTTTTGAAATCCACCAAATATTTAATGGTTGTCTTGAGTACTGCTTGTGATTGTGCTGTTTTCTTCCTCAACATGTCAACTTCATATCTAAGTGCAGAAGCAGAATCTCTTTCTACCACTAGTTTAGCCTCTAGAGCATCAGCAGTTGGTAATTCATAATGCACGATTGGGCCGGTGCCACTGCTGTGGGATGATGCAACGTCCATGGTGACCTTGCTCTTTGATCTTGCGCTAACCTATTTTGCCATTAAAGTTCCAATTGGATTCAGAAAAGTTGAAGTTAGCAAAACATCTCAACTGAGAGTTATAACAACAAACCAGTTAAACAAACAAGGAATTAAAGAGTTTCAATTGGATGCTGAAAAGTAGTTATTAACATCATTGTAACCCGTTGTTGCAGCAGCAAAGCAGTTAAACACACAAGTAGATATTTAAATTAAGGCAAACAGGTAATTCTTAACAGTAAGTATCAAACACATATATAGGTGCAGTCTACAATATGATTAACAGGTTGTGGCATTATGTAATAAGTAGCAAACTAAATTAAGCCAAGCAACGTAATTGAACAATTTTGCAATAAGTGGCTAACTAAAATTCCGAGAAGAGGGTAACTGAACCTACGCTAGTTCTTTGTACAGGCACACTGCAACTTCTTTTTTGCTTACAAGGTTGTACGAAGGAGTCCATGGCATCAATTGCTTGGATACGCAGTCCCAATACTTCTTTCTTCCCACACTGCATTGGTAAGTCGAATGGTCAATCTGGTAAGATGGTGCATCCTTGATATGGTATATGAGGACGTGTAGTCAGACTAGTTGTAGCCACACACATCACACTGGCTTTTACTGTATATTTCATGCGATTACTTTTGGCATATCGAGATCTAAGCAATCTACAATAGGATGAAAAGACTGGCATCCTTCACATTATTGGCAAACTCAGTTCATAGAAACAAGCAATTCAACCATTCTGTGGGTAAATCAAAAGCGCCACTGGAATATTTTTCACTACCCAATCATACACGCAAAAAGGGGCGACGCCACCATAGGGGCTGGTATGGGCGGCCGCCTCAGGTGGCTGGAAAGTGTGCGCCTAGTTTGAGTCGTCCAGGTTGGCCCAGGCTAGTTTTGTTTGTCCCAACACACGAACAGGCAATGTAAAAAATGAAGAAAAATGTTTCAGTTTGGATGGGCCAATAACATAAGTGCAAGGCAGGCCCTATAGCAGGCTCGCGGCCCAAACGAGCGCCTCCCATATCGATCAAGAGTAGGAAAAATCCCAATTGATTCGCTCCAGCCTCCGGTCTGGTTCGCTCTAACCTAGCCGCTGCTGGACAGATCGACACAGCACTTCCTCGCGCCCTCGTTGGAGGGCGGTCGCCGGGCTTCAAGCGAACGGAAGGACAAGAAGATGAAGATCCAACCCTGGGTGTAGCCTCCGTGGGAGGCAGCAGCGGCATCATGAGCATGGCATCGAGCTTGCGCAAATGGATAGATGCAGCTTGCAAGAGTAGAGTGCGCAACGAGCAGGTACATCACATCCCTGATTATATCTAATTCAACTCTTCAATTTTTGGCCAATAGTTAAACCTGACGGTGTTGTAAAACCGCTTGTATGTAGGGAATCTAGGATAAAATGAAACCAATTTCTACTTATTTTATAACTCCCCCAATCAATACTGAACTGACTAAATCTGTTGTATCTAATCAAGTTTCCGATGCAAACATACAAGCTCATGTTGTTCTTGAGGCTGAAGTGTCTAATGAACAGACTGCTAATGAAGGATTTGATGCAAACATTTTACATGCTCCTGGTGATGAACATATAGTGTCTAATGAGGGATCTAATGCAAGCATTTTGCAAGCTCATTGAAGGATTTAGTGTCTAATGATGATTGATACATCTCCAACGTATCTATAATTTTTGATTGTTCCATATTATTATATTACCCCTTTTGGATGTTTATGGGCTTTATTCTACACATTTATATCATTTTTGGCACTAACCTACTAACCGGAGGCCAAGCCCATATTGCTATTTTTTTGCCTATTTCAGTATTTCGAAGAAAAGGAATATCAAACGGAGTCCAAACAGAATGAAATCTCCACGAGCGTTATTTTTGGAACAAATCTGATCCGGACAGCCTGGAGTGCAAGTCAAGAAGGCTCCGAGGGCCCCACGAGATAGGAGCCCCCCCCTGTAGGGCGCGCCCCTGTCTCATGGGCCCCTCGGGCGTCCACCGACGTACTTCTTCCTCCTATATATGTCCACGGACCCCGAAAACATCCAGGAGCACCACGAAACATAATTTCCACCGCCGTAACCTTCTGTATCCGCGAGATCCCATCTTGGAGCCTTCGCTGGCACTCTGCCGGAGGGGGAATCGATCATGGAGGGCTTCTACATCAACACCATAGCCTCTCCAATGAGTTGTGAGTAGATTACCACAGACCTACGGGTCCATAGTTATTAGCTAGATGGCTTCTTCCCTCTTTTTGGATCTCAATACAATGTTCTCCCCCTCTTTTGTGGAGATCTATTCGATGTAATCTCTTTTTGCGGTGTGTTTGTCGAGATCCGATGAATTGTGGGTTTATGATCAGATTTATCTATGAACAATATTGGAATCTTCTTTGAATTCTTTTATGTATGATTGAGTTATCTTTACAAGTCTCTTCGAATTATCAGTTTGGTTTGGCCTACTAGATTGATCTTTCTTGCCATGGGAGAAGTGTTTAGCATTGGGTTCAATCTTGCGATGATCTTACCCAGTGACAGAAAGGGTTGCAAGACACGTATTGTATTGTTGCCATCGAGGATAACAAGATGGGGTTTATATCATATTGCATGTGTTTATCCCTCTACATCATATCATCTTGCTTAATGCATTGCTCTGTTCTTATGAACTTAATACTCTAGATGCATGCTGGACAGCGGTCGATGAGTGGAGTAATAGTAGTAGATGCAGGCAAGAGTCGGTCTACTTGTTATGGATGTGATGCCTATATACATGATCATGCCTAGATAACGTCATAATTATTCGCTTTTTATCAATTTCTTGACATTAATTTGTTCACCCACCATAATACTTATGCTCTCGAGAGAAGCCTCTAGTGAAACCTATGGCCCCCGGGTCTATCTCTTATCATATTTGCTTTCAATCTACTTTTATTTGCATCTTTACTTTTCTACATCTATCACAAAATACCAAAAATATATTTATCTTATCATACTATCTCTATCAGATCTCACTACCATAAGTGACCGTGAAGGGATTGACAACCCCTTTATTGCGTTGGTTGCGAGTTCTCAGATTGCTTGTGTAGGTGCGTGGGACTTTTGAGGAGCCTCCTACTGGATTGATACCTTGGTTCTCAAAACTGAGGGAAATACATGCACTAAACTTTGCTGCATCACCCTCTCCTCTTCGGGGAAAACCAACGCTAGCTCAAGACATAGCAAGAAGGATTTCTGGCGCCGTTGCCGGGGAGGTCTTCGCTCAAGTCAAGACATACCAAGTACCCATCACAAACCCATCTCTCTCGCATTTACATTATTTGCCTCTCTTTTTCCTCTCCCCCCACTTCACCATTGCCGTTTTATTTGCCCTCTCTTTCCCAATCTCCTCCTCTCTTTTCGTTTGCCTTTTTCCGTTGCCCGTGTGTTTGCTCGTTTGCTCCGTCATTATGGCTAGTCTTCCTATCCTCGTTATTACTCCCGAACATGAAATCCTCAATTTTAAACAAAGGGGGGAAATTTTTTAAAAGAAGCTTGGCATAGAATTTGCAATGCTCAAAATAGATCTACTAGGAAGCTTTCCACTTCCGTTCTTCTCCGCAATTTTTATGTAGGCATTACTCCTTGGAATAGATGTGTTCTTGATACTCTAGCCGGAGGTGATTTCTTGAGTAGCCATACATTTGATGCTTAAAATGCTATGTTAAATTTGTTTGGCTCACCCCCTCTTTTGGTCAATGGAACTTTTTTAAGCTTAGAACACGTTATGCAACACCTTGATATTATTGAAAATAAAGTTGCCACTATTGAGTTGGTTGATAATTTGGATAAAAAGATTCATAATCTTATCACTCAATATGCATCTAGGGTTGGAGTCACTTTGAAAAATCTTAAAGAGAAAGAACCTCTAGTTAAAGAAAAAATAGATCTTGATTCTGCTAGAATTGGTAAACTTGAGGATATAATTACCAACTTAGGTTCGGCGTTTTCTCTCATAAAAAACACTCCAAAACCCCCTACAAAAACCACCAAGTTTATTTATGTTCCTAAAAATAAGGGTGAAACTTCTAGTAAGGAAGACGCGGACCTCAAATCCGTAAGTGTTTATCCCAATTGTCTTTCTATCGTTAAGGAACCTTTTGCTACAACCGAATTTCTTGAATTTTTGCTCAAAGGTTTAATCATTGCTAATAGGGCAGAACCTTCTAAAGATTATAAGCGCTCTATTGAGGAACCTAGTGCCAAAGATGACACTAGTTAAATCTATCCTTGCTTTTATGCCTAGCTAGGGGCGTTAAACGATAGCGCTAGTTGGGAGGCAACCCAATTTTTCTTTATGTTTTTTGTTTTTGCTCCTGTTTAGTACTAAATCTTGCATCTACTTTCTGTTTAGATGTGTTTTTATCTTTTAATTAGTGTTTGTGCCAAGTAGAACCTATAGGATAAGCTACGATGATAGTTGATTTGATTCTGCTGAAAAACAGAAACTTTGCGCTCACGAGAAAAAAATTAATAAATCACAGAAACGTGCTTTTGCATTGATTCATTTTCTGATGATCAATAGACAAATTTTCTAGTACGTCCTATTTTGGTAGGATTTTTAGAGTTCCAGAAGTTTGCGTTAGTTACAGATTGCTACAGACTGTTCTGTTTTTCATGTGTTGTTTTCTTATTTCAATGCATCTATGGCTAATAAATTAGTTTATAAACCATAAGGAAGTTGTAATACAGTAGGTTTAACACCAAAATAAATAAAGAATGAGTTCATTGCAGTACCTTATGTGGTGGTTTTGTTTTCTTTCACTAACGGAGCTTATAAGATTTCCTGTTGAGTTTTGTGTTGTGAAGTTTTCAAGTTTTGGGTAAAGCCTTTATGGACTATGGAATAAAGGGTGGCAAGAGCCTAAGATTGGGGATGCCCATGGCACCCCAAGATATCCAAGAGTAGCCAAAAGCCTAAGCTTGGGGATGCCCCGGGAAGGCATCCCCTCTTTCGTCTTCGTTCATTGGTAACTTTACTTGGAGCTATATTTTTATTCGCCACATGATATGTGTTTTGCTTGGAGCGTCGTGCATTATATTAGTATTTGCTTGTTAGTTTACCGCAATCATCCTTGCTGTAACACACCTTTTGGGAGAAGCCTATTTGAATAGAATTTTCTAGAATACTCTATGTGCTTCACTTATATCTTTTGAGCTTGATAGTTTTTGCTCTAGTGCTTCACTTATATATTTTAGAGCACGACGGTGGTGTCTTAATTTTGAAGAGATTGCTAGTCTCTCATGCTTCACTTATATCATTTTGAGAGTCTTTTAGAACAGCATGGTATTTGCTTTTGTTACAAAGTTGGTCCTAGAATGATGAGCATCCAAGTCGGGTATAATAAAAACTATCATAGGAAGTGAATTGGATGCTATGATCAACTTGATACTTGATAATTGTTTTCAGATATGGAGGTAGTAATATTAAAGTCATGCTAGTTGGGTGATTATGGTTTTAAAGAATGCTTGTGTTAAGGTTTGTGATTCCCGTAGTATGCGCGTATGGTGAACCGCTTTGTGATGAAGTTGGAGCACAATTTTATTTATTGATTGTCTTCCTTATGAGTGGCAGTCGGGGACGAGCGATGGCCTTTTCCTACCAATCTATCCCCCTAGGAGCATGCGCGTAGTGCTTTGATTTTTGATGACTTCTAAATTTTTGCAACAAGTATATGAGTTCTTTTGATTAATGTTGAGTCCATGGATTATACGCACCCTTTCACCCTTCCACCATTGCTAGCCTCTTGTGTGCCGCGCAATTTTCGCCGGTACCATACACCCACCATACTCCTTCCTCAAAACAGCCACCATACCTACCTATTATGGCATTTCCATAGCCATTCCGAGATATATTGCCATGCAACTTTACACCGTTCCGTTCATATGACACACATTACTTTTGTCATAGTGCTCTTTGCATGATCATGTAGTTGACATCGTATTTGTGGCAAGGCCACCTTCATAATTTTCATACATGTCGCTCTTGAGTCATTGCATATCCCGGTACACCGCCGGAGGCATTCATATAGAGTCATATCTTGTTCTAGTTTTGAGTTGTAAATCCATAAAAGTGTGATGATCTTCATTATTAGAGCATTGTCGTCGTGAGGAAAGGATGATGAAGGTTATGATTCCCCCACAAGTCGGGATGAGACGTCAGACTTTACAAAAAAAAGAGGCCAAAAAAAGGGAAAGGCCAAAGAAAAAAAAGGGAGAAAAAGAAAAAAAATCAGAGAAAAAGAGAGAAGGGACAATGCTACTATCTCTTTTTCGACACTTGTGCTTCAAAATAGCACCGTGATCTTCATGATAGAGAGTCTCATATGTTGTCACTTTCATATACTAGGGGGAATTTTTCATTATAGAACTTGGCTTGTATATTCCAATGATGGGCTTCCTCAAAAGTGCCCTAGGTCTTCGTGAGCAAGCAAGTTGTATGCACACCCACTAGTTTTCTTTTGTTGAGCTTTCATATATTTATAGCTCTAGTGCATCCGTTGCATGGCAATCCCTGCTCACTCACATTGATATCTATTAATGGGCATCTCCATAGCCCGTTGATACGCCTAGTTGATGTGAGACTTTCTTCTTCCTTTTTATCTTCTCCACAACCACCATTCTATTCCACATATAGTGCTATGTCCATGGCTCACGCTCATGTATTGCGTGAAAGTTGAAAGAGTTTGAGATTATTAAAGTATGAAACAATTGCTTGGCTCGTCATCGGGGTTGTGCATGATTAAATACTTTGTGTGATGAAGATGAAGCATAGCCAGACTATACGATTTTGTAGGGATAACTTTCTTTAGCCATGTTATTTTGAGAAGACATGATTACCTTGTTTAGTATGCTTGAAGTATTACCATTTCTTATGTCTTTATGAACTTTTATTTTGTATTATTTGGATCTGAACATTCATGCCACAATGACAGAAAATTACATTATGAATTATGCTAGGTAGCATTCCACATCAAAAATTCTCTTTTTATCATTTACCTACTCGAGGACGAGCAGGAATTAAGCTTGGGGATACTTGATACGTCTCCAACGTATCTATAATTTTTGATTGTTCCATGCTATTATATTACCCCTTTTGGATGTTTATGGGCTTTATTCTACACGTTTATATCATTTTTGGGACTAACCTACTAACCGGAGGCCCAGCCCATATTGCTGTTTTTTTGCCTATTTCAGTATGTTGAAGAAAAGGAATATCAAACGGAGTCCAAACGGAATGAAATCTTCGGGAGCGTTATTTTCGGAACAAATCTGATCCGGAGAGCCTGGAGTGCAAGTCAAGAAAGCTCCGAGGGCCC
>NC_057798.1:155621197-155625335 GCF_018294505.1 Triticum aestivum | reverse complement strand
TCTCATGGGCCCGTCGGGCGTCCACCGACGTACTTCTTCCTCCTATATATGTCCACGGACACGAAAAACATCCAGGAGCACCATGAAACACAATTTCCACCGCCGTAACCTTATGTATCCACGAGATCCCATCTTGGAGCCTTCGCCGGCACTCTGCCGGAGGGGGAATCAATCACGGAGGCCTTCTACATCAACACCATAGCCTCTCCAATGAGTTGTGAGTAGTTTACCACAGACCTACGGGTCCATAGTTATTAGCTAGATGTCTTCTTCTCTCTTTTTGGATCTCAATACAATGTTCTCCCTCTCTCTTGTGGAGATCTATTCGATGTAATCTCTTTTTGCAGTGTGTTTGTCGAGATCCGATGAATTGTGGGTTTATGATCAGATTTATCTATGATTAATATTGGAATCTTCTCTGAATTCTTTTATGTATGATTGAGTTATCTTGAAAAGTCTCTTCGAATTATCAGTTTGGTTTGGCCTACTAGATAGATCTTTCTTGCCATGGGAGAAGTGTTTAGCTTTGGGTTCAATCTTGCGGTGATCTTACCCAGTGACAGAAAGGATTGCAAGACACATATTGTATTGTTGCCATCAAGGATAACAAGATGGCGTTTATCCCTCTACATCATATGATCTTGCTTAATGCATTGCTCTGTTCTTATGAACTTAATACTCTAGATGCATGCTGGACAGCGGTTGATGAGTGGAGTAATAGTAGTAGATGCAGGCAGGAGTCGGTCTACTTGTTATGGATGTGATGCCTATATACATGATCATGCCTAGATAACTTCATAATTATTCGCTTTTCTATGAATTGCTGGACAGTAATTTGTTCACCCACCGTAATACTTATGCTCTCGAGAGAAGCCTCTAGTGAAACGTATGGCCCCCGGGTCTATTTCTTATCGTATTTGCTTTCAATCTACTTTTATTTACATCTTTACTTTTCTGCATCTATATCACAAAATACCAAAAATATATTTATCTTATCATACTATCTCTATCAGATCTCACTTTCGTAAGTGACCGTGAAGGGATTGACAACCCCTTTATTGCGTTGGTTGCGAGTTCTCAGTTTGTTTGTGTAGGTGCGTGGGACTTTTGAGGAGCCTCCTACTGTATTGATACCTTGGTTCTCAAAACTGAGGGAAATACTTACGCTACACTTTGCTGCATCACACTCTCTTCTTCGGGGAAAACCAACGCTAGCTCAAGACGTAGCAATGATCCACTATGTTGAGAGAGATAGAGATTTGCAGGCATTGATGACAAGCAAATTATAGTGCATTTTCATAGCTTGAGGAAACGTCGAGGCCATCTACCAGAAAGTCCCCGTATAATGACAACATAGCATAAATACTTTTCTAATCTGTTGTTTGAAACTATTGGCATACTTGTGAAGAATAGATATATTGACATGCAGTTTGCGCACTGGTTATAGGTGCAATTACACTTCGATATTTTCAGCCAGAGACGAATAATTCAAGCAGGTACAGACCATGTTTGCAGTTCTTGTACACCATGTTGCATTTTGTGTTTTTTGGTGCTTGCATCATTTAGTGTTTATAATCTGAACTACTTTGGATCATTAGCTGGTTTTCAAAGGGCATGTAGCTTCACATTTCTCAAGTTATGTTGATTTTTGGAGTGCAAGTACCTTCGTATTTTTTAAGTTAAATGGTCTCCCCTGGTAACTTGAATTCGTGGATCCGCCACTACACACTAATCATACACGAATGCCAGTACGAATTAAATGAAATGCAGGGACTTACGCTAGCTCATTGTACAGGCTCACTGCAACTCTGCTTGCGCTTGGGATGTTCCATGTACAAGTCCATGTTACCACTTGCTTGGATGTTCAGGCCTTGTGCTCCTTGCATCCCCCTCTGCATTTTTGACATGGCGAATGGTTGATCAAATAAGAGGAATCGACCTTGATGTTGTACCGGAGGACAGATACTTACAAGGTTATACGGGTGTGCAGGACGTGTACCAGATCCCGTAGCACCGTCATGCTTCGCTAAAAATGGATTTGCTTGTTTCAGATGATATCTCTAGAAGAAATAAGAGCTAAAGTCAGAGTTGCATAGGCGTGTAAGCTAAGAGAGCAGTGAAAGGATATCCAAACATCGTCAGAACAGTGCACAAGGGAGTGATGTGTGGATACCTAGTTCGGGCCGACGTTTGGGCATGCTCGCCTAGCTAGAGTGCGGGTCACTTCAGAGCTGTTGAGGGTGATGCGCTGGCGTTGGCTGGCCGCGCACGGATGCAAATCTTGAGTGGTAGAGGAGCGCTACGATGCGGTGGATGAGACTGTTGGTGAAGCCCCAATGGCCTCGGGGGGTAGAGGTGCGATGATGTGCTTGGTGGAGTAACCCCGGTGAGTTGGGAGACAGCGTAGGTGAAGCGCACCTGATGCGGCGGAACTCGGTGTCTGTGAGGCACGTCGGTTGCGACGGCCGACGTTGTCGGTGGACCACCCGGTGCGGTGGACGAGGGCGTAGATGAGGTAGCTCCAGTGCGGTGGTGAAGCACAACCGTCGTCTTCGTCGTCGTCGTCCGACACAGAGGTGGGGAAAGAGACGAGACGAGGGGCGATTCGAACTTTGCTGGGGTTAGCGGCGAATTAGGGATTTGAGCAATATGGGCGCGGAAGGGGACGATGGAGAATAGAGAATTTGCAGGGCTGGAATTGGGGCCGCCAGATATTTCAATCCGAAACGTGGAAGAGCAAACTTATTTTGTCGTTGTCCTTTTTTTGGGGGGAGGGAGGGACGAGGGAGGGAATGGGGAGGGAGGGACGAGGGAGGGGGTGGATGGCTGGGTGCTACGCGTCCGTCCGACACACGCGACCACCCCGAGAGGACTATGCTTTGGTGCCTTAAGGCACATGCCTTTGTGTCCATGACATGTGGGCCCAACAGGTGGCTGGCCCACATGTCAGTGACCCAAAGGCAAGTGCCTTTAAGGCACTGAGGCAGCGTCCACCCCGACACGACCCTGGTTTGCCTGGTGCGCCTACATTTGAGAATGCAAACGGATGTTCTTTCATTTGCAAACGAATCAGTATGTATTACCATGCCCGTGTTTTCCTTGCAATAATTAGTCATTCGAAACAAGATACTCCCTCCGTTCACTTTTGTAAGTCGTTTCAGACAACTTAAAATGAACGGTTTCGCACATTGTGTGTAATTTCTTCAAGGTCTTATAAAAGTGAACAGAGGGAGTACTATAAATTAATTAATGAGGAGTTATTTGAAAAAAATCAAAACGGTATCCACGCTAACGTGGATTAGAGTGTGTGTCACATAATTAGTTATTTGAATTAGTGTGTGTGTCACGTAGTGATCTCCAATTCTAACGTGGATTTCGCATTTCACTATATCCATGCTACTTTTTTAATACCAATTCATATGTATATGATGAACACCATGGTAGTGAGAAAACTTTTGGATGGATTCAAAAATATGACCTACAAAAAAGCACAACAAATTGAGTCAATGTCAACTTTTCGAAACTTAGTATCGCCCGAAATCGAAGTAATTACTCGTATGCATGGTCCTCAGTTCAAATCTTACAATGTACACCGAATTGAAACATCGATGTTAAGTCTCGTACTATGTACATTCAACCACACCACCCCACACACGCTACATATTTCATGTATCGGTCAATCTTCCTCTCTTGCCACCTTAGGAAGCTATCGGTTTCCAACACACGTTCATTCTTTCTCTCCATGTTTCAATATCTAAGTCTCTCAACTACACAACCCATTTTTCCACTCTGTTACCAAATGTATTTAGCTCACACACCCGCCATTGCACCCCATGCTGAGCTCTCTCTCTCTCTCCCTCTCCCTCTCACCCTCTCGCGCTAAATACATGCATTGCCTATCTAGCCCCCCAACCTCTCGTGCACACGCATGCACGTTGTATATCTAGGTCACTCCCTCGAGACTGTCTCACTCTTTCTTCCGCATGGCGGGCCACACTCGCTCAATCTTGCTCTCTTTATCTGAATCTCGTTTAACCTCGTTTTCTTTCACACACAAATGATATATCTCCCTGTTTGGGCCTCGATCGACACCCTCTATACTCTCTCACGCAGATTGTCTATCTAGGCCAGTCCATCC
>NC_057798.1:155607507-155620876 GCF_018294505.1 Triticum aestivum | reverse complement strand
ATATATATGTCTCGATTGACCTCGCTCTTTCTTGGACAAAAATGATGTATCACCATGTTTGAGCCCAATTTGATCTATTCACATTGTATACTCTCTCACGGACATTGTCTATCTAGGTCACTCTCTCCAACCCGTCTCACTCTTTCGATTGACCTTGCTTCCTCCGACGCACAAAATATATCTACACGTATGTGACTGGATCATCTCTCAAGCTCTATCTTACAGCCCTCACCCTTGCCAAAATCTCAATTGGACAATATCTCTCCAGAGCATATATATATGTTCAATGAATGTCGGACCACACTCACTTTGTCTCTCTATCTATATGTCTCTCGATTGACCTTGCTTTCTCACACCGTATCTTCCACACATTGAAGCTACTACCTCTCCATCCCTCGCAAAGCCGGAGCTATTTACATTGCGAGTGGCACTCCAACCTTGGATTAATTTGTTTAGGCATTTATTTCGATTGGTTTAGATTATATTTTCGTAGCATTCGGCCCACAACTACTCCAAACACCGTTGCAACCCCCGCAACTCCCCTAGTTGATTTCCCTCTGGCTCGGTCATTGCGCTCTCGTACATCCTTTCTTGCCTTCAACGTCGCACCGTGGTATTATTGCAAAAAAACTATGTTGTTCTCTTTAATTATTATAAATAAGCTGCAAAACTACACACCGATAGTCCACTTGGAATGGAACAAAGACCCACAAATTAAAGTGCTACAAACTACACACCGAGGGGCCCACATGTCATGAAATACATTTGGACCCATATACAAATTAAAAAATAAAGGACGAGGATCGAACATGCGACCGGGCCTTCAAGCCGCACGTCAATAGGCAACATACATAGAACAACAATGTTTGTTGTACCCCCCCTTTGTTCACATAATGTTTTTATATTACCACAGCCTATTTAATGGATAACATGTAATATTATTTTTAGTACTGTTCGCCTTCACTTACTGGTGGGTTCCATGTGTGCTCTCTCTCTCTCCTCCCCTTTTGAGTTTAGACGCACGGGCAAACACGAAGAACTCACGAGCAATGTTGCCGTTGACCATATCTGGGCGCGTTCACAAGTCATGACACCAGTTTCACGTACTAGCAACACTAGTCAGTGTGTACGTGCAATGCACGTTAATTTGGAAGTATATGAAGTGCATGCGGATATTAAGTAGGATATTATTTCCGTGTTATTATGTGATTAGCACTATTTTTTGCATGAAATTAACTGCACGCTAAACATGTTGAGCGCTCAACATTGAAGCAGTCTAGGTCATTGGATGACAAGGAATACATGTGGCTTGACGACGTTTTATATTTAATTTGATACGGCTCTAGCAGAACATTCAATCGATCAAACCATAGATTTTGTTCAGTCTCCTCCGACTTTAAATTATACGACGATCGATATAAAATAAACGGAAATTATAAACGTTCGGATTTTAAGCATGGCAATTCGAAAGTTTTTCATGGCAAATTAAATTACACGGCGGTGGCGGGGGCGTCTTGCGGTGGGAAGCGGCTCCTCTGTCGTGCTCTGTGTGTAACGCCCTCATTGATGAGCTGGACCACCCTATCCACCAACATCCTCCTCTCCACAGTCTCATCAGCGGTCACTTTCAGTGGAGCAGGAGTTTGAACACGGTCAAAGGAGAAGTGGGGAAGACCGGTCGACTGACCTGGGGCTGTGACGTCTTGACAATAGAACCAAGTCGACTGCCAGCCTCTAATGGAGTCAGGGATAGTCATGGTAGGAAAGGCACTCTTATTCCTCTTTTGGATACCTAAGCCCCCACACATCTGGATGACATGGGTTTTCGAGTCACTCGACTTCGCCTTTTTTACCGACTGCGAACGAATGGTGAAGATGTGTTTGAAGAGACCCCAGTGCGGTCGACATCCTAAGAAGTTCTCGCACATCGATACAAACGCAGCTAAATACTTGATAGTGTTGGGAGAGAAATGGTGGAGTTGAGCACCGAAAAAGTTCAGGAACCCCCGGAAGAAAGGATGCGGAGGAAGCTAAAACCGCGGTCGACGTGGGTGGCGAGCATAACACACTCACCCGGTCGAGGCTGGGGACTCATCTCACCCTCCGGCAGCCTTGCTGCTCCCTTGGCGATTAACCCAGATTCCGCCAGCTCGTCAAGATCCGCCTGCCGGATCGAAGACCGGATCCAATCGCCCTGGATCTAGCCCGGCAACAGCCCCGCGCGCGACAACGACCCGCATTGCTGCTTCTTGCCCTTCGCCGCCCCCGTCGCCTTCTTAGCATGCTCCAGCGCTGCCGTATTGTCCTTCACCATGGTGTGGGAACACCGGCGTCGAGAGCGGAGGTGCTGGGAGCGGTGGAGAAACAGAGGAGAAAGAAGGAGGAACATGCATGCACAGTGCAAGCGCCTCGGTCCCGGCACCTTATAAAGGGCCACTTCCGATTGACTGACGCGTGGACCCAGGCGATCCCGTCAAATCCTCCAACAGTTGCGCGTAGCATACGTGGCGAAAAAGGTGGCACGATGATCGAGGCGTTGCTACTTATCCGAGCCGCCTGTTTCGGCGCTCTCCGGCCCGCGCGCTTCTCCGAAAATTCGTATCCCGCGAAATCCGGGATGCGCCGTAGACAATCACGCCTAAGATCTTGCGCTCTAACACAGCACTCGACGCTTGATGTCACCAGTTCAGTTGACGGCTCATTGAATGGATCAAGGCGACTGAGTCAACACCGAAATAACGACGCAGGCGTTCAGATTTGCAGAAAGCACTCGCGAAGGCCCGAAGTTCGGAGCAAGTTCAACTTGAGCCTACTTTCCACTCGCACCTTAATCCATTCGAGGGATACTGACGAGGATATAGACCGGGGGTAGGGGCATCTGCCCAGCCTATGCATCCTACCCAAGGTCACTACCCCAGAAGATAAGAAGATCGAGAGTGAACAAAAGAACACCAGTCAAGTATGTCGAGTGCAATCCACTCGACAATAACATCACTCGACGACCACCCCCTACTGTCACTCGACCATATGGGGAGTCACTCGACTATATCAAATATTAGGAGTCGGAAGAGCACACAACGGCCGGACATTCACTCCTTCGTCTTTATGAGCATTAAGAGTACTTAAGACTGGCGTTACCAGTAACGCCCCTTACTTTATGTTCATTAAGCCCCTTGTAATGGAGGCGGGCTGGGGTCCTGGTGCACTCTATATAAGCCGCCCCCCTCCTCTGGGACAAGGGTTCGCACACCCTGTAATTCAACACACACAATCCAATCGACCGCCTCCGGGCACCGATATTTAGGGCTATTACTTCCTCCGAGAAGGGCTTGTACTCGTAAACCTCGTGTGTACATCTTTGCCATAGCTAAGATCTTGCCTCTCCATACCTACCCCCCATTCTACTGTCAGTCTTAGGACCACGACAACTCGTGCCGTTACTATTCTAACCGCGCAAAGTGTTTGTTAAAAAAACCATCCTACACTAAAATATTGGAACAACACACGGGGGTCCCACTTGTCAATAATCAAATTTGGACCTAAAACTAACAAATCTTAAAGAGGAGATTCGAACTGGCAACCTGGACTAAAAAGCATAAGTCGATAGCCTGAAACAACAACGGTTGTTGGCTTTGTCCCATAACTTGATTTTATACAGTATTACATAGAGTAGAGTAGAGGGAGTGCCTCGTCAACACGTGCATGACCATTGTCTCACTTACTGGTGGGTTCTAGGTCTGTGATCTCAATCTCTCTTCTCTCCATCATCTAACCTTTGCACGGGCACACACGAAGAGCGGCGATAGCTTGCCATGGTGTTATTACAACAATAACAAAAGCTTGTAAAATAGAAGAATCTCCTTGAACAAGAGACATTGTGGCTTGTCGAGACGGACCTAACCACATCTATCCTCCGTGCCACGTTTGCATGATAAAGCTGTGTGGCTAGTGGGGTGTTTTCGACCGACTGGCTGGGTCCCAAGGTTGAACCATAGGTACTAGAGTTACTGTCGACGTCTGATACAGTACTCCCTCCGTCTAGGTGAGTAAGTCACCGTGACCAAGGAGGAGGGGAAAATGAGAGACCTTAATGTTTATTTGCTAATTAATAACATTGCATGCAATGAACTAACCACTGCATGTCGTGTTTGGTAGTCTCAGATCATTAAAAGCATACACACCCCTCCTCTCTTATTGTTTGATATGTCAAGAAACAAGAAATGAGATAGAAGTTAATGCACCGCGCCTAAGTGTTTTGGGATTATTTGATTTTCGTAAGATGACTTACACACCTAGATGGAGGGAGTATATTTTTACACGCACATTTTTCCTCCGTGCCGAGATGTGGCACACCCTACTGCGCGGTTTCGGGGTCCTCCCGGGTGGTGCACGCATATATTCTTCCTGACATGGGATGCCCTACCGCGCGTTTTCTGGGTCCTCCTCAGTCATAGCGCCAAAGCAAGTAAATGAGTCGTCAAATCACGAAAGACCACCTTTCCCACCGAGTACATCAGTGAAGCACGGTGGTTAGCTAGTTGGGCTAGTGTTTGGGTGCGACATGATTGGGTGATTGGGAAGCTAGTTGGGCGTTGCTCTGGTGTTTGGGTGCGACATGATTTTTAATTTTTTGATTGACGGGAGCAGGCGCGGCAGGATTTTTAATTTTTTGATTGACGGGAGCAGGTGCAGCAGCAATTAGTCACGATGACTCCGCCTGTAAAACCCACTACTCCCTGATGTGAGAAGTCATCGACTGGTGTTTTATGGGGTGAAAACCAAAACATTCCCCGCTCCTCGGCTGGCTCCCTCTGCCTTCCCGTAGATTGCATTGCCTTTCATCCGTTTCGCCCCCTTTGCTTCCTCTCCCCATTGCTTCTACCTGGTGCCATGGCGGCACAGCAGATCATGAAGTCCGAGGTGAGGCGCCTGACTCAGGAGATCCATGCCAAGGATGCGGAGCTCAGGGCCAAGGACGTGGAGCTCCATGAGCTCAAGGAGGAGAGGAGTGCCATGCTCCTCCATTATGTGCGGGAGTTCACGGAGCTTCAAAAGCGGCAGTCGTCCACCAAAAATATGCTCGAGGCATCGGTGGCGTTGCTGCAGAAAGCGGGAGATACGATAGGCCATTAGGGGAGCCGGCTGGAGCGCGAGCCAGACGATCGTGACGAGGTCCAGGATCGCCTCAGCCACTTAGTGAACCAAGTTGCCAAGCACATGTTGTGGCTGCGCGATGCCTACCGCCGTGCTAGCGCGACAATGCCAGCCGTCGGGCTAAACCCGTTCAACCACCCGGTCGACTTCAACGAGCTGCGGCTTCCTGACCTGGTCTCCTTGTTCACCTATATCTCCGAGGAGCTGAGCCGTCTCCGCGTGATGGTGGGGGCTGATCTGGATAAGGAGGGGTTGCAGGCTGCCGTCGCTGTTGCCGGGCGAATCCTTTCAAGGCTCCGTCACCGGAATCCATTTGTGCCATTGGACGCCGTCTTTGACGAGCTGGATCCTGTGGACAGGGAGCGGGATCTGCAGGCGGTTGCACCCAGCATCACCAACGTTGTGCGCCTCGAGAAGCAGAGGGACTTCGGTGGTGTTTAGGCGACCTCTGCATGGGCATGTACATGTCTCGGCGCAACATGACCGTTGGATCAAACTCAGACGGTGCAGATTTGTCACTGTAGCACAAAGCGTGTGGGTGTGTTTGGTTGCATTCTCATCTCAATATAGTTGTTTCCTCTTTGTGTATTTTTGTTAACCTACTAGTGTGGACTCATGCACCCTTCATGCACTCTGCCAAACACCCAAAAGTGGGTCGAGAAGGGAACTTTTGCTCCCATCCCGTGCACCATTCATACGGAATTCCCCTCATACAACCTTCCTAACACTATTCGTGCTTCATATGGTTCATGTTTTGTGGAATACTGTAGCACCGTACTCTCCGTGCGCTGTAGACCTACTTCTGTTAACATTGATCTCACCGTTCATTCTCGACCGGACAGTCGAAAAAGCGGTACTATGTTACATATAGGAGTATTTGACATGCGCACAACATCATTTGTTATCGTCATATCTTACTACACTAGCAATAAGATTGTCTAGTACTGACGTATGAACCACTGCACATGCCTAGTAGTAGGAGCACTTTGTATGTTCAAGTGGCTGCCGTGTTTCGCACTCCTCCATCGTAAGAGTGGAAACGCTTGCTATAATCATTTTTTTTCTTCAGAAAAACAATGGACACGATCTACCGTGCGGATCCTCCTCCAGCCATGCGCTAAATTACTCACCTTCGCCGACGTGTGGGACAGCCAGCACCTGGGTCCACCAGCCATGCACTAAATTACTCCGTAGTAGAGTGACTGTAGACTACCCCGATCAAAGCGCCGCAGTAATGCCCAATGAGCCATCAAATCACAAAACCCCCTCCTTTCCAGCAGTAAGTTGGACAGATGAAGCAACCATCATTTCACTCTTCTCTCTTAGCTTCCTCTCTTGAAGAAAAACCCCACTCGCTTCGCTTCTCCCTCATCTCGTTCTTCCTTTCACTCTTCTATCTCATCTTCCTCTCTTGTTTGGACACTGGAGCACTGACCGACGTGATGTCTATGGCTCTGGCCAAAACCATCGAGGCTCATGGTACGAAGAAGCGCAAGCACCCTGCTGAGACTACCGCAGACAAGCTCAAAGCCATTGCCCTGTCCAAGCCCGCCTCTCCGGGATCCCTCATTAAGCAAGTCCAGGTAATGTCTCTTGTTGACGATCTTTTTCTCGATCTTGATCATGTTTTTTCATCTAACATGCAGTACTAGTACTGGTAGTATAACTTTCTGGGTGATCTTGCATGTGATTTTAGTGTGCCAAATGACAGTTCTAAATTCCTCTTTTGACCAAAACATGCGAGAGGTTGACACTGATTTCTTATAGATTACTTTCAAATACTCCCTCTGTTCCAAATTTCTTTTCTAGACAAATCCGTATCTAGACAAATCTAAGGCAAGAATTTTGGGACGGAGGGAGTACTTTATGAACATCAATGCTACCTTTGAAGAGGGTATATTTGCCTCAGTAACTTGTGTTATGGATATTGCAAGTAATCCCTCTGCTATCATGCCTTTGAAGACATGTTCTAGTGTCTTTGTTCTCTCATTTCTGTGCGTATATGTAGTCATATATGGAGTATAATATCGAAAATCATCTTATATTTCTGAATGGAGGTAGTAATAAAATATGGTTTCTGTTTGAATTAGAACCAGGTCCGCGGTGGAGATGAAGTTCTCAAAGTCATGCCGTGTGAACTGGAAGACCTGGGGATGAGTTCTACTGCTAAACTATACAGCTGCTGTGTCTTTATCGCCACGTGTCCTGAACTAGTGTTTTCCTGTCGCATTGTTGTCAGGCCTGTTCTCGAGGCTGTACTTGACCACAACAATTTCCTGGTTGTTCCTTCGATTACGAAGGGTGTGGTTCTTCTAAAGCTTCCCAACAAATCTGATGCGGCCTGTCTTCATCCTCATGTTTATGAGTGGAAAGACCACTCTGTTAGGTTCTCCAAGGTTGACAAGATGGTGATGGTGCATGTAGACTTCTCTCACGAAGTCCATGGCCTAGTCAGTTATGCGGAGTTCATCCCGTAGGTCGGTGGCAAGAAATAGTCTGCAGAGTTTAATTAGTGCAACTTTGCTTGTCTGTAGTAAGTACTATTGTTCAGTATTTGATTTGTGTTTGTGAACCCTGTATTGTTTATTAGTACTGCCGCTTTTGGTGTGTGGTCAGACCTGAGAACGGTCTATGTTAATGTCTATCCACTCAATTCAGTCTGTATATTTTGAAGTATCCAGATCATCTTTTTTGTGAGGACAGTTTATCAATTATGGTTACACTCCAATATCTGTATGCATTGCAGGGTTTATCGCACCCACCGGGATTTCCAGTCCCATGAATGTTCGCTCCATATGATTTGTCATGACCTTTGGACTGTCCTGCTTGTGGGAGTCGGAGGGGCCCTTGCATGCTAGCCGTAGTGGGATGATCAATCTTCTATTTAGTACTTCAACATAGTGATTTCCTGGTAAGGATTTACTCATGTCACATCAAGTAAAACTTATTGATTTACTGTCTAAACTTTATTGATTTAATGTCATGTTTTCTTTCTTTTCCTGCAATTTTATGATGTAGGTTTTGCCATGTGACATTCATCACAGAATAAACTGATTGGTTTGCTCTACGATGGCTATTTTTGCAGGTTTGATTTCTTATGTCATGTCAGTAATGAAGGCACTGTCCATCACTTATATTACTGGAAAAAATTGGAACAGTCTGTTGTCTGAGTACAAGCAGAATCCCTATGATGAACTGCAGTTTGGTTTAACAAAAACGCCACAATTAGTCCTTCTCGCGTTTGTAAGAAATGAAGAAAAAGACTGGATCAAGGTCACAGATCCTAGTCAAATTAGAAAGCTGATCATAGTAGATCAAACACGATCGCCGCTGTCTCAGACATCGGTACCGCCTTCAGCAATGGATCGAGCACCGGCAGTTGCTCTAGCACTGACAGCGGTAGCAGCTCAGTTTGATCCAGCTAAGGATTGGGCACCGACCGCGTCAGCGGATCAGTCTGATCTATCGGAGGATCGGGCATCGACACCGGCACCTGCTCCGATATCGGCACCAGCTCTACAAGGAGCACCATCTCCGGCAGCAGCAGCGGCTTCGGCACCTGCACCAACACTTGCACTTGCATCTGCTCCGGCCCGTGCAGTTGCACCGGCAATAGACTGGGATGTAGTGCGCACTTCATATACCAAAGTCCTTACGAAAACTAACATGTCCACCTTCTTGGTAAGCATTGGCCGCCCAAGTGCTTCATTCTTTTTTCTTTTCATGTTGTTTCACATGATTCACTGTGTTGATCTAACTGTTTGGGTATGTCTTCTTGTTTGCAAGCAGAGAATTCCTAGAGCAATGAGGGAGTCGTTCAACAATCCGGGAAACCGCGGCCAAGTTTCTCTTACCATGGCCAGCCTTGGTGTGAATGAACCTGCTCAATATATCGTAAGTACAAAGGATGGTCGCATGATGATTGATGCTAAAGGATGGTCAAGGTTCAAATCTAAATCATATCTTGCAGTAGAGGATGATGTCAAAATCGAACTTTCTCGGCAAGGAGAGCTGGTCCAAATCAAATTTGAAATTCTTCAATAGCAGCACGCAACTGCCGAACTGATCTATCCTCCGAGAGATTTTGATGTAATAATCTGGCATGGTGAAACAAGTGTCCTGTGTGTATAAGTAGTACGATAGTATTATTTATCACATGGTATATCGTTGATAGAATTGCAACTCTGTTTGCTGGTTAGGAACTGTCGTTCGATTTCATTCCAACAGCTGTCGTGCGTTATTCAATTTTGTGTATTCACCTTGCGACAACATCTAAAACCAACGCCGTACCGATCGCTTGCAATTTGAAAAGCGCTGAGGTAGAATACATGGGCCCCCAAACAAGCAGGGTGGGCCTGCGGCCCAAAGTCCAGAACCGTGAGCCTTCCTGAGTATTATATTCTTAGCTGAACCCCCATAAAAAAGCTGAATCCCCATAATGCTCGTGCGTTGCACGTAACATCAAGATGCATTTGTATGAGTATTTTATCTTGTGAGAGAAAAGGATGAACGAGGGAAGGCCTTATTTGTAAATGTGGAGAGGTGTGTGGGTACCTTTTTGCAAAATTGCCATAGTTTCCTTCCTATCCATCAGATATAAATCGGACGACCTATATTGCAGGATGGCAGGCACACCATCATCACCAACTCGTCTATACTGTGTTAAAAACAACTTTGTTTTTTATAATTATATATGTTATATATATATATTCCCCTTGATTTTTCTTATGTATAAAGTTGTGATATAAAACATTTGTATATTTCTTTATAGAGGGAGTATCTCTCTATCAAAAAATATATTTATGTGTAACTAGTTACTCCTGTCTTTCTACTTCCTTTCGCTGATATGTGGGGCAACAGGCAACGGGGTCCATGTGCCATCTGCACAAATTAGAGTGCACAACTGCACGGTAGACACACCCCGGTTGTAGCACCCCAGTAATGCCCAATGAGCCATCAAATCACAACCCCCCCTTTTCCGGCTTTAGCAGTAAGCTGGATGGACGAAGCGGCAATATTTCACTGGGCCTGAATCTCCTTCTCCCTCATCTGCTTGTTCAGAGAAAACCCCCTCTCGGCGATTGCATAGGGTTTTCCCATGGAGAACCAGGTATGAATTCTTCATCCATCCCTGATAAATCCAAGTCCCTTGGTCGTAGGTAATCCTAGGATGGCAGCTGCCGCCGTTGGTGCATTTTTCTTCCTACCGAATCTAGTGTGTTTCATTTGCAGTGCCCAAAGTGCGAGTACCCTAAAGGTTTCTGCGCCCTCGGCGAGACGCCACACTTGTTCCTTCTCATCCTAACACAGGATTTTGAAACGCGCACAGTATGTTCCTAGAATCCTCTTTTCTATCCGGGAGGGTGGGGGTTTTTTGAACATGTTGTCGACTAATTTGGAAATTTGGATTGCTATATTTGGATAAAAGGTACTACTAGTATGTTGGTCAACACTGACGTGAAGGAGGAAGTTATTTCTAGACTTGGATAGGGAATACATTGTGTTCTCATATTATTTTTCCTGCAGTGCATTATTTGCTCTTCCAGAACACATGTACTCAAGATGCTCGGCCTTGCCCTAACTGAATACACTAGTTTAATGGTCACAGTGAAGACAAGCCATGGATATATGTTCTGAGTTGGCTTCATGAACCAAGAAGATCGCTGTTTTTTTTATGGCCGAACTTGGATAAACTTTCTCAAGTGTTATGGACTGAAAGTTGGCGCACGAATGTTGATGGAAATAGCAGAACCTGGTGTGATCTTCACTGTGATCTTCCACCCCGACGTCGTTCCAATTGTTCATCCATGTTAGTTTTGTATCTGGTTCTTGCTTGTTGTCTCGATTATTTCTTAATCCACCTATTCTGTTTAACTAATCACAATTTAACTTTAGAAGTAGCAAAAAATCTCTCACGAAGATGCTACTTCTAACTAATATTTTCTTATAATTTGTGGCACGTGTAGGTTTTTTCAGACTTAAGCAGGCTGCTCGTTTGTTATTCTGTAGTAACTCGGCCGTTACTGATGGCACTGAAGTTGACTGGGACAACATCCACAAGTTCCTACACTTTATTGATCGTCTTGAGATCCTTGTGGGGTGTTTCAATGGTGGAAGGCCACGTGGGATATGTGTGCCACTGCTGCACTCGTTGAACAGGTCCAACTGTGTCGAGAAACTTATGGTACGAGCTGTTTTCTGTTATATATGTTGTTCATAAACTATTGCTTATACACAGTTTTACAGCTGTGATCTTCTTGAAACAGAAACTGCCCAGTTCTATTGTTCCTATACAGATGCCTGACAATGGTCGGGTCAGACTTGCGCTTGGTTACAACATGATGTTTATGTCGACCTACTCAATTCCCCTTGGAGGTGAAAAAATACTTATTCATGGGTGGTCTCAAATAATGAAGGCCCGTCCATCTTGGAGAATAGAACAGAAGATTATGTTCATGCTTTTCCATGGCTCTAAAGCGAATATCCTGTTTATTGACCACATTGTGAGATGAAGCCGCTTTCAGAAGGTTGTGGATGAACGGGGTGGCGCCTGAGCCTTGGCGGCCTCACCCTTGGTTAACTGTAGGCAAAGTAGCACTTTTCGAGGCGTGCTTTGTACGGTTGAACCTGTATAAGTACTCATACTGCTTTCAGCTTTGGTTGTTAAGTGCCCCTGTTGGTTTCAGTTAAGGTTGTTAAGTACTCCTGCTGCTTTCACAGTCTGTCGTGTTTCTTCAGTCCTGTCTTCCTCCAGCCGCCAAAACTAAAACAGCACCGGCGGGGCCGCCTGCTTCTGCCTCCCACGGCTGGCTGGGCCTCAGCGCACGCATCGCCGCCCCACCGCCTCCTAAATCTTTAACGTCGACATCCACTGCGCGGTTTGGTGCACTCGCCACGACGCCACCCTCTCGCGTTGTCAACATGGTCAAAAAACAATAGGAATCAGCAGAAGTACGTGGATAGGATGACAGTAGGGGCCCACCACGTCAGTGTATGGAAAAATAAAATGCTTCCTCCTAGTGTTTTCCTGACATCTGGGACCCACGACACTGTGAGCGTATATAGTCAATAGACAAGAGAACAACACAAGATCGGCTGACACCTGGGACATAGCTGCTCGAGCAGTATTTTTTTTGTTATTGTTGAGACGGAGTAGGGATTGAACTGGGTTGTGGCCCGTCTAGCCTAGGCTTATATTTTATGTTCACCATGTGACCAGCCCAGCTATTTTTTCTTTGTGAAAATGAGCCCAGTTTATTTTTTCTAAAGAATACCCAATCTAGGCCTACTTATTTTTCTACGCCCTGATGGGCTGCAACTCTTTCAAGACGCCTGCAAATCTTGAAAGTAATATGAAATGGGTTGTAAATATAAAAAAAATGACAAATTGGCAATTACTTTATAAATTTTTTCACATTTTTCAGATTCCTATTTCACTGGGCATTAACCTAATTTAAATATATCTTCAAAGTATTTTAAATCTGGCTCGACATTTCAGTATTAAAAATAGTTTGAAACCCACAGAAATATGCGAAATTGGCCTTGGCCAACCAAAAAAAATGACTGCAATAAATTGCATAAGAAGTTACCATGAGCTATATAAAAATAATTAAAAAAAGAAGGAGTGGTCTGACTTGTGGGCCTATTTAGTTGACGTGTACGCAAGATTTTTTAGTTATTATATACGTCATCAACCGATTCTAGCATACATAACCGTTGGATGTCAATCCAACGGCCGTCGTGTTTCTTCAATCTCTGATCTTCTTGCTCCAGCCGCGAAAGCAGCGCCGGCGTGACCGCGTGCTCCCGCCTCCCGTGGCCGGCTGTGCTGCCGCGCAGGCCTCAGCGCCCCCTACTACTCCCACCGCTGGCCAGGGCATCCCTCTACTCACCCACACCCCCTGTTATTCCGCGGCGACGGTAGCCTCACACCGCAGCCAAACCAGTGAACCCTCGTACTCCTCTCCGCGCGGGCTTCCACTGCCACGTCTTCCCTGACTCCGCATCTTCCCCTTCCTAGGCCTCACCGTCGTCCACCGCCGTGATGCTCTCGGCGCGGCATGGTCAATATGGTCAACGACCGACTTCCATTGGAAGAGTACTGTACGTGGAGATGCTGATAGCTGGGTCCACGGCGGCCGCAAGGAAGTGCCTCCTTATTACGTGCAAAATAATTATTCCTCCACCTGACAGCAGGGACCCACCAGACGGGCCA
>NC_057798.1:155606214-155607233 GCF_018294505.1 Triticum aestivum | reverse complement strand
AGCTACACCTTCGCACGCAAGGAAGTGCGTCCGGAAAAAAAACAAAACAATTCGCCCCCTGACTACTAGGACCCACCAGGTACACCTTTGCATGCAAGGAAGTGCGTTCAGGCAAAAAAACAAAACGATTCGCCCCCCTGACAGCTGGGACCCACCAGCTACACCTTCGCACGCAAGGAATTGCCTAACAGTCAGGACCCACCTGGTCGAAGCGTACATAGCGTTGTCATTCTGGTCATGAACGTGTACGTACATACTGGTGGATGTAGAGGCGCACACGTGTCGTAATAGAGGCGCGCACGTAGCATGTACACGTACGTACATTGGCCAAGGTGCAATAAAGAAAATACGGCCACGTCTGTGTACATACGGGTGGGGTCTCGAACACCTACTCGCGTATATATACGTACGGCCAGGGCTCGTGTACATTGGCTGGGTCGGAACAGAGAAACAGCGTCGTCGTCCTGTTCATGGGGAGCCAACCGGCTGGGTCGGAACGGAATGCATGGTCATGTTCATCAGGAGAGCTTGGATGGAACAGGTGATGGAAACGAGGCCTGGCGTACCGCAGAACGGAGGAAACGGCCTTGTGTTCGACCGGCCATGTTCGAAACGGGATCCTGTTCATCGGCAGGGGTCTGGCGTACCGCAAATCGGAGGAAACAGACCTCCTACGGTCGAAACGGGGGTCCTGTTGATCGGGAGGGGTGTGGCGTACCGCAAAACGGACGAAACGGACTTGTGTTGGAGTGCTACGGTCGAAACGGGGATCATGTTCATCGGGAGGGGTGTGGCATACCGCAAAACGGGACTCCATGGGACACTGTTCATTTCCACCGTTGACCTCCTCCAGCCTCCACGGGCTACTGTTCATCCACCGTCGACCTCCTCCAGCCTCCACCTGCGACTGTTCATCCACGGGCTCCTGTTCATCTAGCCTCCACCACGCGCTACTCCACCGGCTACTGTTCAACCACCCCTCTCCACGGGCTCCTGTTCAACAACCCCTCCACGGGCTA